>NC_142775.1:31590352-31747852 GCF_988280905.1 Pimephales promelas | reverse complement strand
AGTCACTCGCTTGATTAACTACTTCTCCTCTTGGATCCGTCTGAAGAAGATGGTTGGTTGGATCCTTAAGCTGAAGAGTCTACTACTGTACTTTAGTCAGAAAAGGAAGCAACTGAGTATGACTCTTGCTCATTCTGGCTTGGACAAGGACCAACAGGGAAAAGAAATAGAAAAGGAGATGCAGAGTATCAAGGCTAAGACCGCCAGTGGTCTTCTTTCAATTGAGGAACTTAGAAAGGCTGAGATGGAGATTATTAAGTTTTGCCAGAGAAGGAGGTTTCCCGGGGAATTCAACAGTCTGCAAAAGGGCGAAAGTGTGAAAAGGACTAGTCACATTTATAAACTCAATCCAATACTTGAAGATGGTGTTTTGAGAGTTGGAGGACGACTTAGCAGAGCAGCTATGCCGGAAGAAGCTAAGCATCCTGCCATATTGGCAAAGGATTTATACATTTCCAACATAATTCTTCAGCACATACATCAAGAGGTGGGACACAGTGGTCGTAACCACATGCTGGCTTGTCTGCGCCAAAGGTATTGGATCCCTGGGGCTAGTGTGGCTATAAGAAAAATCCTGTCTAAATGTATTGTCTGTCGACGACTGCATGCAGCTCCAGGCCAACAACAGATGGCAGATTTACCTCAGGACAGAGTTTCATCTGATGAACCTCCATTCACTCGGGTCGGAGTTGATTACTTCGGACCTTTTGAAGTTAAGCGAGGAAGGAGTATATTGAAGAGGTATGGGGTTCTCTTCACATGCCTTTCCATAAGAGCGATCCACATAGAAGTTGCATCATCCTTGGACACAGATTCTTTTATCAATGCTCTTCGACGCTTTACAGCAAGACGTGGACAAGTATTGGAACTGCGTTCAGACAATGGAACCAACTTTGTTGGTGCCGAGAGAGAATTGAGAGAGGCAATGGAAAGTTGGAATCATACCCTAATTAATAACACCCTCCTTCAAAAGGGAATTAATTGGGTTTTCAACCCCCCCACAGGGTCACATCATGGCGGGGTTTGGGAAAGGTTGATAAGATCTGTGAGGAAGGTTCTGAATTCCACCCTGAAGTTGCAGACCCTTGATGAGGAGAGTCTTCACACAGTTCTGTGTGAAGCAGAAGCTATTATCAACAGCCGTCCTATTACCAAGGCATCCACTGATCCCAATGATTTGGAACCATTAACCCCTAACCATCTGTTGCTGCTCAAGATCATGCCATCTTTGCCACCGGGTCAGTTCAAAAAGGAGGACATCTACGCTCGTCGCAGATGGAAACAAGTTCAGTATATATCTGACTTGTTCTGGAAACGTTGGATTAAGGAATACTTGCCTCTTCTTCAGGAGCGTCAGAAGTGGTCTGGTATCAAGCGCAACTTCCAAACTGGAGATATTGTACTCATAGTTGACGACTCAGCACCTCGCAACTCATGGCTTACAGGAAGGATTGTGCAAACTCTCCCTGACAGAAGAGGACTTGTTCGTCAAGTGCGAATTAGGACGAAGACCAGTCATTTGGATAGGCCTATCACCAAGATTTGCCTTCTACAGGAAGCAGAGGAGCCATGAGGATATCCAGCTGACCTTCGAACTTCTTAGACTTTGACTTTAATCTTGACATTATTATATAGACCTTTTTACATTACATGATTAAGTGATTGTGAAGATCACTTTTTACAAAGACAAAGGACTCTGTCTCTTGTTTGATCTAAAGAAGAAAAGACACTTTCGAAGGGACTGTTTTATGTAAAAAAAAAAAATCATATTGTTGATCTCTTACATAATGTGCAGTTGTATAATTATTGTGTTAAAATAATTAGGGGCCGGAATGTAAGAGCCAACTGTAAGTCTCCTATGGTTTTATGGTCTCATTCATTATTTTTACTGCACTCAGATTGTAGGTGGTGGGCGTGTCTACCGGGGCTTGGGCGGAAGTGATGTGTTTCTTGCACGTATTTGTTTGCTACACCTGTGCACCTGAGTATGGGGGCTTGGACAGAGAGGGAGTGAGCCTGGGAGCGAACACTTTCTGTTGACCGCACTTTATGCAATCACACTGCACTTATGAACTGGTAACTGGCTAACAGTTGTATTTTATGTGCAAGAAGCAATAAATGAGTGGATCGCTGTGTGAAACTGTTTCTGCGCGTCGCAGTGCATTCATTCTCCCAGTGTTTAGTCTCTCGCGGCTGCAAAGATAATTTTGCCTGGTCTACAGCCGCTACAAGCCCCTAGCTCCCACAACTCACCCTTCCTGGAGTTAACTCACTTCATTAGGATGGTATTACAGATTTGATTCTCCACTTGACTGCAGTGAAGAAACAGCCTAAGTAAATGAAGGTGAACTCTTTAAACATAACTGGTAGTAGTGCAATCTCTGAGTGAACTCAGTCATGGCAAAACAACAGGATACACCCAATACACTCTGAAAGACGAATTAGAGGACATATTTCATTTTATCAGCCTAGTCACATTTGATCAATCGAGACAGCTGTCCGATTGGGTATGAATTGCATTTGCACTTGACCATGTAAATGCATTTCCATAAAAATGTAAATGCATTTCCATAAAACATTTTTTTTTTTTTGGGGGAAATTTTCACTGAAGAGAAAGAGTGCAAATATTAAAGGGGCCCCTATTATGCTTATTTACAAGTTTTATTTCTAGAATACATTATCTTGATTTAAAGATAGTGTGCATTGCTGCAGCACCACTTTTTACCATCTGCCTGAAATGTTCTGTTTTAGTTGTCTCTGTCTCTTTAAAGCACAGTCTGCTCTAATTGGTCAGATGGCCCAAATCTATTTGAGTGGCCTACTGCTCAGACAGAATGTTGAAATATATAACGCCCCTAACCATAGTCCTGTTTCAGCTCCCAAGGCTGAAACAGGAAGTCAGTGCATTATTTTTGTTTGTTTGTTTGATTTCACCCACAGCATCTTCTCAACATAGTAAAAACACTTTCCCAATTGCTCGGTGATGGTGGGCCAAAGCTGCCAGTAGGCAGGCGTTATGCAAATATGTAACATGGTAATGTAGTTAAGTCACACAGATATACTGTCAAGACTATACAAACAAGGCATTTCAGACAAGTGTTTTCTGTTAAGATTGAAAAGACTCCATCTGGTGTGGATTTCCAACGCATTCTCACCCCAAGGCGTCATATATGACACTTTTGCAAAAGCGTAAACATACAGTGCACATGGCACCCTTTAGCGTCAAATGAGACGCTTCGGTTATGGTTAAGTTTAGGTATGGGGTAGGGTTAGGGTTAGACCACTAGGAGGCGCCTTCTGCCCAAATACATCTGCGTCTCATTTGACGTTAAAGGGTGCCATGTGCATTGGATGTTTACGCTTTTGCAAAAGCGTCGTATATGACGCCTTGGGATGAGAACGGGCTGGGATTTCTTGCTTTAAAACTTTGTAGATTGTATGCATTACTTGGAAGTGCTCACTTACTGAATGCATAAATTATGTTTTAGAAACAAGGTTAGGGAGGAGCACGTTCAAATAAATCATTCCAATCAACTCATCACCAAACAATTACATGTCTACCTTATCAGCACTAGAGGAAGCATATATAAATATTCACTGTCAACTCACCTAATATTCCTTGACAGTTTCAGCATCCCTCCACCACTCCTGGCTTATTCTTATCACAGTCAGGAATCAGGGGGAGTACTCTGGGTTTGGGCCGCATACCGAGCCGGGAGCCCTCTCCTCGGATAGCACGCCAAATATGCATTTATTCTCTGACTTATTTGAACTCGTGAAACCTGTGCTCACAATTAATGAAGTATACTTTGACAGTCTTGCATGTTCAACTGTTCTCAGGCAGAGCAGAACATGGTAATTAAAGGGTTATTCACCCAAAAATGAAAATGAAGTCATTAATTACTCACCCCCCATGCTGTACCAACCCCGTAAGACCTTTGTTCATCTTCGGAACACAAATGAAGATATTTTTGATTAAATTTGAGAGCTGTCTCACTACCACATTGGCTGCCTAAGGGACTGGCTCTTGACAGCCCAGAAAGTCAATAAAGAAAATGTTTAAATATCCCATGTGACTACAAGCGACGAGAATACTTTTTGTGCAAAAAAAAAACAAACAAACAAAAATAACGACTTTATTTGACTATTCCTTTTCTTCCTTGTTGGCCTGAAACGAGACTTCCTTAGATTTCCACGACGCATGCGCGAGAACTAAACTGAAGTAGTTGAAGGAGATCACAATTCTCGTGCATGCGTCGTGGAAATCTAAGGAAGTCTCGTTTCAGGCCAACGAGGAAGAAAAGGAATAGTAGAATAAAGTCGTTATTTTTGTTTGTTTTTTCGCACAAAAGTATTCCCGTCGCTTGATAAACATTTAGTTGAGCCAATGTAGTCACATGGAATATTTAAACATTTTCTTCATTGACTTTCTGGGCCGTCAAGAGCCAGTCCCTTAGGCAGCCAATGTGGTAGTGAGACAGCTCTCAAATTTAATCAAAAATATCTTCATTTGTGTTCCGAAGATGAACGAAGGTCTTACGGGGTTGGCACAGCATGGGGGTGAGTAATTAATGACTTAATTTTTGGGTGAACTAACCCTTTAAGTATACAGTATTTAGTCCTTGAAAGCCAAAAATGTAAATGTTGGTGTTTTTAAATACACACCCTCTCTTTAATGCGCTTTATGTAGTTATGTTTGTGTATAATTCGTCTTATCACACCCTCTGATAGTTAAAGAAATTCCTCACGTGACTTATTGCAGTGCGTATCTCACAGGCCTGCTCTGCCCCTTGAGACTAAAGTTTCATGTGGGTGGGTTGTCTGTCTAATTCTTGGAAACCACAAGTGGTGATGGGTGTGAGAAAGAGTGAGTGGGGTGACTGAGGATGGATGAGGTCCAATTTGAGGCAAAAACATGATGGACATGACTAGGCTCACACACTGATCCGCCTACGCCGATCGGACTGTTCCAGCATCTCCCGAGAGAGGGTGGATGGAATGCCAGTGCAGAGGAAGCAACAGTTCCAACTGTTTACCTTCAGTTCCCCTCGCCCTGGACATTTCATTCTCATTTTCTGTGTTTTATTTGTTTTTTTTAATCTTTTCAGAAAACAACACAGTCTCATAAAGCACTTACATGTGCTCTCTGTTTTAGCCAAGCAGCCCCAATAAATGCATTTTTATAGGGTACTCAGTATTTGATATAAACTTTAATTGTTGGCTGGACTGAACAAAGGGTTTGTTGAATGTTTGTCGAATTGCACCTGAAGACATCCCACATCATGATTGTTTTTAAATTATGATTTACAAGCCTGGAAAAGTAATGTAAATTAAAGTAAAAATGGAGTCTTTTTTTATATTGAATAAAAACATTTATATGGTCAGCTCCAGATCTAAATCTAATAATAAATGAATTGATCCCTACAAGACATGAGGGGTCGGGACAAACAATACATAATGTGGCCAATAAATAAGAATTCTTTCCCACAACTTTACCACATTTTATTTCACTTGTTCTCTTGTTTTAGTTCAAAGTGGCCACAACTTATTTATTCATTCCCTTGTTTAGGTAAATCATGTACACTAACTTCATGGCCACGATTTAACTAAAACTAGAGAACAAATCGTTAACTTATGTTAAGCATGTAATGTTTAAGGGCAGTGTAATGATTGTAAAAAGTTAGAAATGGTCATGGAAAATCTTTGCTCAAAAGTTGTGGGAACTTTATAAAGAAATAACTGAAATCCACGTTCTGTGGTGTTTTCATTTTTAGTTTGTCTTCATTGATTCCAGGGTTTCATTTATGTTGTTGCGTGGTGTGTCTGAAATCGAGTGCTATCTGAGTAGATACTACATTTGAATTTGAACTTTAAAAAAGTATGTTCTATATTGCTACATAGTATTGCTACAATAGTGCTACATCCGCTATGACCTACCAGCGTCAGTTGCGTTGCTTCACCACCATTCATAAATCCTCTCCTGTGGCCTCATGGTAAAGTGTCTATCAAATGAGTCAAATGAGCTCTTCAGCGGGAGTAGTAGGTCATCCAGTTACTTTTTGCCTACTGTGTTTTTTATTATTTTTATTTTTAGTATATTATGTATTCGAACATACTACTCTGTTGGCGAACGTTTTTTCCGATACTGAGAAGTATTCGATTTCGGACACAGCAATGGCGTCTAGCACGTTTATGATTAGTTGTCTTGGTTACTTATTGTTTTATTGATTTCACACAACTGTTCCTTTTTTGAGCCTTTGTTAGTAGTTTATTTCATACCCTCAGTTTTATTCACTCATTGTCTGGCTCTGGCATTGGTTGTGCCTCGTCAAATGTCAAATGAATTGCTTTTCTCATCTATTTGTTGGATTTATCTCTTTTGTTTTGTTTACTAAAGTACATGTCGCATTTTAGATCCACCTCACCTCGCTGGAAAGTTAGAACAACTCAATTTTGTAATTTTTCCAAACTTTTCCAGTCATGGCCCTTTAATTGCTTCATGAATGAAAAGCTATTCAACTGTACTTAAAACCTCAAACTTCAGATGACCTAAAACCAGATTACAGGGAAACAATCTTATTTTATTATCTTAAACTCAATTAACTGACAGTTTAGAAACGGCCCTGAAATTCCAAACACAATTCAGACTGACTGATACTTATATGCATCATCTTAAGCATTTAACTTCACAGGGGCCAGGGCCTGGGACAGAATTACCCCTGATGGTCCCTCCTTAGCCTGAGACCTTTGTGATAGGGCATGGGACAACCTTCATCTGGCAAAGGCATTGCGCTTCTAGTTCATGAACTATTGCTTGGTGAAAACCCTGCTTTACTTGACTTTATTGTGCAACCACAGGGGTGGACAGGTGGAAGCAGTTTGTGATTATGATAATCATTGTTCTGGAACAGTTGAGTTGTAATATGTTTTTTGTAAGATAAAATGCTTTATTACCGCTGAACATCATGTTATGACATTGAAGTATAAAGTGAAATGTTATACTCGTGCAATCTGACCGCACACACACACAGCTTGTAAAAGCATTTTTAACAGGCTGTGAGTGCATATATCTGGGTGGTCTGGGGAAACCTGCCTTAACCTATGGATCTGCTGCCTACAGTGTAGCAAGTTTTGTCATTATATCAAGTCTAGATTATCTCGGTGGTTTATGTACTAATATACTGCACAGAGAGAAAAGTATGTACAAATTTGTTACGGCTTAATACTTTGTAGAATAAGCGCTGTAGTTCGTCATTACTGATTAACTTTGTTGCATGATCAGAACAAGAGAAGGGCAACAGTTTTCCTATAACTTAAACTTTAAGTTTGTCACTAGCAATGCCAAGATCATGGGTTCAATTCCCAAGAAATGTGAACTGGTCAAAATGGTGGCATTGCTTTTGTGTACTTCCTACCAGGTGAATGGAACAAACCTTTTTGGGGATATCTGAAACCCTTCATTGAATCTGTGCACTCACAGTGTCTTTTTCCCCTTTTGCTGTAGTTAATCACTAGTCTTATAACAAAGTCCAAAATTACCCCTAAGCCCGGCAGTGGATGCCCTGTGTTTGTTTGGTTTATATTATTTCTATAAACGTTTGTTTCTCATTATTTGGTAACTTTTTTTCTAGTCTGAGGTGCATGAGGTGCACATTAGACTGATAAAAAACACCAAGAGATTTATTTCTTTATTTTGGTATTTACATAAATCATTAGTTTTATCCTCATTTGCAAAACTAACCTTCTGAGTTCATGTCTGCAGCATGGCTTCCATGGGTGGGTGTTTAAGAGGACGTGCGGCCTTCCTGTTCCTCATTTTATGCCATCCCAAAGAATTCTGGGTAGTGTAGGCATAGTTCATTTCTCAATGGGAGCAGGGGGGTATTGTTTCATGTTTTATTGTGTTTATGTTTATTGTATGTAGAAATGTATTTGTTTATTATTTGTATTACTTTCCTTGTATAATTTTTGGTTGATGTATTTTGAACATTATTTCCATTTTCAGTGTAGTTATGTATTATGTATGTGAACATTATTTAAATTCCCTACTACTGTAAAATGGTTGACCCTTTCAAAGGAACATCTGTTTGTCTGTGAAAGCAGTTCTGGTGAGGGACTTCATTGAGGAGGGTCACCTTGAGTGTTGTTTATGTTATTTTTTATTTGGAAGTCAATAAAGATTTCACTGATTGCAAGCAGTGTCTCCTGCCTTTGCTCTGGTCATGTCTTCACAAGTATATTTCACATTGTCTGAGGTATTGATTGTTTTATACTGGGATAATGGATGTTATCCCATGGCACATAGGGAGTCCCAGATCCCAGGCTTTCTCTGCAGGAATGTGGAACTGAGCCTGGGCAATACCCATAGCGGATCATTTGGTCTCGGTAACTGGGACTCAGCCAGCCCTACTGGCCCATAATGCATGAGACAGCCATCTGCCCTGTCAATCAAAGTGGGATGGAAGATGAGTCAGAGAAGATGCCTGTGTTTATATTATTATAAACAGGGGCAGCATCTTGCATTGTTATTATTAGTATTTTTTAGAAGGAACAGCTGTAGCTGTAATGATTCACTTGGTGCCCTATAGACATGACCAGACCACACAAAAACTGTAAGGGAGGGTTGTTTTAAACAAACAGACAAAACATTTAATCATTTATATGTTGGTATAATCACATTTCGTGAAAAGCGTGTCATAATCCATAATGTTGCACTACCAAAAACAAAAAAAAGACCAAACAGTTGACCAAGAAGTGTAGTTTTCTTCTGTCTGACCTGGTGGTCTCTCTCTTTGAAAGATTGGTCCTTCTGTTTCTCACCATGTATCCTGATTGAATTGGAAGGAGTTTGTGTTGTTCTCTGTATTTTGTTTATGCAGCTGACTCAGTGGATCTCAATACATTCAGTAAAGGGTTCGGACTGGTCAGCACAATTTTTACTCCAGGTCATAAAGAATAGAAAGATTTTAAAGTTTGCTACATTTGTCTTTAACATTTGATACATAAGCCTTTACCACATATTTCCAGACCATCTAACACATGTCCATTTAAAACATTGTCTTCTTCACAAAGTGCTATGCAGACCCTACCAGAAATCAGGTCAAATGTAAAGGGATTCTTTAATGATTAGAATATAGCTCTATTTTTTATTTATTTATTAAATTACAAATATGCAAATGTACTGTAAGCATTTTCCAAACCAGGCTCATTGGGAAAATTACGCCTATGGTGACATCTCTGCAAAATTACGTTACTTTGCTTCTTGCACATTTCGTGACACTTTCAAAGAGAAATGTTCAGTGAGTGGGTCGTTAAAAATTTTATCATGTTGGTTTTGGTTATCGTGTAAAAGTGATTTGAGGTCATATAACAGTATTGTGTAAGGAACTGCGTGAAAATAAGTCTATATTAATCTTTAATCTGTCCCTGCTATAATCATAATTTTGTGAGAAACAGATTAATAGCTGTTTAATGTGTTTTACTGCCTCTAGAGTTACATTTTTCCAATGAGCCGGTGTTGACATTTTCACTACTGCTCTCCGATTTTATTTTCAATTTAAAAATATAGATGCAAATGATAAAAAAAATGATTAAATAATGTTTGCAGTGACCTACTGTCAGATAAGCTATTGGTGGCAACCTGATGTTTTTGCCATGACATAAAACATGCACTTTCTCGCAGACATACAAGTACAGACTGTTGTTGGAAAACCATGAGTTAGATGCCAGCATGCTATTTTGGCCTTTCACAGTGCCCCGTGAACCAAAAAATTAGCCCAAAATCCATGCCAGCTCTGCCACAGGAGTGTTTGCAGAGAGCATCACACAAGGAGGTGTCTGTGGACTTATTTAGGAAGAATGTCATGTTGTCATCAATGTTAAAGATCAGATGAACAAGCTGCAGGCAGTAAGGCTAACACTGAAGACTCATGTTGAGTTTATGACTAATATATTTCCAAATGTATGTGATTCCAAGAAACAGAAGACTCAGATGTTTTGGCAAAATCTCTAACCTCGCTTCGATTTTTCCGGAAAGCATTTACAAGTAGGCCTCACAGGCTTCTGCGCAATTTTTTGGAGAACAGATAACTATTGTTAGTTACAGCCTCTCTGAATGCAGTGTTTCAAATGCTGTTTGATCCCTCTATTGTTCGATGGACCAGTAGGGGCGAGTTAATGCACATTTCGCATTGGGGTCCATACTGCATGCACATGAACTCAGGACCTGTGGGTGTAATGTTGGGGGTTTCAAGCAGTTTCCCTTTTGTACATTGTCATGTTTTTGTGTGTGGGATTTCAGATAAGATTTTAATTGATGTGAAATCATTTGTAATCTCTCTGTATCTGATCTAAAATCACTGCTGACAAAGCACAGCGCCTGCTATTCCAGCATGATTCAAGGAAGAGAGAGCAACAGATAAACATGGATGGTACAAAACGATAATCACCAGGACAGATAAACAGAAGTAGTTTCTTCTCTCTTTACTTTCCCTGTTAGATCTCGTCTTGATTGCTGTAATTGGTCGCTCCACCCCTTGTTTTGCAGCATGAAGTGTTTGTTTACAGTGCTAATGGTTTAGCACGTGCAACTTGAGCACGTGTTCCATGTGGCGAGACCATCATTTTCTCATGAACGCAAGTTATGGACTAAATTTTTACATTGCTAGCTGGCTTCTTACTGGCTCAGGTCAAAAGAGCCCACCAACAAATCTCTATGATATTTTGGATCCTAGGTATAGTTCTTAATGTAAGCATTTGGGCTCATTTTATCACTCATAAGGTGAACACATCATTTGTGTTGTTTAGAAAAGTGAAATATCTACTCTCAACTAGCCTCACAATTTTAGGTATCATTTACAGCAAATATATTTTTCAATGAGTGTTCAAATGAGTGAACATTTCATAATTATTATTATATTCAACAATTATTATCTTACACACAATCACTGGCCACTTTCTTGGGGACACATTGCTAGTATAAGAGTTGGTGCTGGAAACATTCCTCAGAGACTTTGGTCCATATTGTCCTGATAACATCAAGCTGTTGCGGCAGATTTGTCGGCTGCATATCCATGACGCAAATCTCCCTTTCCACCACATCCCAAAGGTGCTAGTGGATTGAGATCTGGTGAATGTGGAGGCTATGTATAGTGAATTCATTGTATCTCATTGGAAGTTGCCATCAGAAGATGGGTACATTGTGATCATAACTCAGGTTATAACAATACTCAGGTTGGCTGTGGCATTTAATTGAGCATTAAATGATGCTCAATTGGTATTAAGGGGCCCAAAGTGTGGCAATAAAATATTCCCCACACCATTACACCACCTGAACTGTTGATACAAGGAAGGATGGATCCATGTTTTCATGTTGTTTATGCCAAATTCTGACCCTACCATCTGGATGTCGCAGCAGAAATTGACACTCATTAGACCAGGCAGTACTTTTCCATAGTAATTGGCTGATTGGATATTTGCGTTGAACTGGTGTACCTAATGTGAGTGTGTGTACTTGCTTTGCACAGTATACAAACCATTATGTCAATAGAGAGCTTAAACGCTAAACCTTACATTATAGGGACACAATGTCCCCATAAAGATGGCCATATCCGAAATTCTAGTCTTTGTTGGGAAATGTTTTGGTCCCCATGAGGGACACAGCTTATAAATCATGCTAAGTAGGCTAATGTTTTTTGAAAATGTATATCTGCAGACTTTTTTCTGTTGGGTAGATTTAGGAGTAGGGTTAATTTAAGTTGATAGAATTTACAGTTTGTACAGTATAAACATCTTTAGGTCTATGGACAGTCCCCATAAAACATGAAAACACAACGTGTGTGTGAGTGTGTGTGTGATAGAAAATTGCCTACCAACATGTTTAAAGTTTTCATTTTTGAATAACTATAGATTTTGTTCAAAAATAGGGTTGGGTATCGTTTGAGTTTGAACGATTCTGATTCCGATTCCGATTCCTTGTTTCGATTCCGGTTCCTAACGATTCTCGATTCCGATTCTTTTAAGAGGCAGGGTCAAAAAAGTTTAGCTAACCTTGCTAACCAATGGTCTTTCTGAAGGAAATAATCCTTTCTGAAGGAAATACTCCTTCTGTCACAAATTTTGCAGAGATTTCGTTATTTTTAGAAAAGTGAAGCCACACTTTGGACCGCCGACGTAAGCTACTCATGTTCGACTCGGGCGGTTATGCCAACACTTCCGGTAGACGCTTCTGCGTTGGTGTTGTTCAGCGGTTTCTTCTTCCGCTCGACGGACTGTGAATATCGAAACTAGGAATCGAAATTTTAACTTTTGAACGATTCCGGGAAAAACGAAAAGTTAGTCCCGGTTCCAATCGATACTCGATTCTCGATACCCAACCCTATTCAAAAATATAAAAAAAAAAAATGAACATGGAAAAAATAACTACATCTCATGTAACTGACCCAGCATATACCAAATCAGCCAAGCTCTGGAATCTCAGTGCATAATAAGGAGGCTGAAACTCCCAAGTTAACAGTTGACCCTTCCAATGGAGGAGTGGACTATTACTTTTTATGTGTCTGATAAAAATCCTCTTGTTAAAATGAAACTACATTGTCTGACCTCCCACTCTTTCATCCAGCTTTAGTTTTATTTGTCATTTTCTTTTACATTTTCTTTTAATTTGCAGTAAATAAACCATTGGTGACCTCTGACACCCACTCTGTTTTTCACCTCTGAGGCAGTGGAGGAAGAAACCTTCAAAACACAGAAGCTGGATTTTTTTTTTAACCAGTTGGACACGTATCAGACTGAAACGAGACACAGATGTTATTTTAATTATTAAACCTGAAGCCCGTCTGACATCCAGCCCTAAATATAGAGCAGAGAAACTGTGTCTATTCCAAAAATGCAATGACCTGATGTTTCATTCCAGTCCTTCCTGATCTGTTCAGGACATCAAGTGTGGAGATTTCCTGTCTCAAACACAATGCAGGGTTATTGTTAGCTTACACATGATCTGAGGGAAAGACATGGCATTTGACTAAGCAAGTCATGATATTCTTGACTTTAGTTCACTCTTATGCTTTACCTTTGGAAAAAGATAAAGAAAATGCTATTCCTCAGTTATTTAGATGCAGATATTTTTGAGTTACTGTAATACAGGGGTGCTTACATTTGTCATGTGTGTATGTACAAGTTTAGGCATTGCAATTGCAACGGAAGCAAGCTAGTAAGAGCTGTATGTGTAAACCTCACTCCCCTGGCCTCAAGTGCAGCAAAAACGCAGGTTCGAATCCCGCTCGGAGCAGGTCAAGTTTGGCCGGTTACATTTGGTGCTGTGTCCCGGTTGGGAAGTGAGATTTAGGGGGTGAGTGTAATGGAAGAAACCTAGTAAGATCTGTGCGAGTAAACCTCACTCCCCAGGCCTCAAGTGCAGCAGTGCTTTGAAACAGTCCATATTGTTAAAAGCGCTATATACTGTAAATAAAGGTGATATGACAACAGCGTTTTGGGTGGCTGAAAACGCAAACGTTTTAAAATGGGTTTCAAAATGCTACTTATAAGAGTTTCAAAAAGTTAAACAAGACAATGGTCATGCATATACGTATATGTTACTTCCAAGTCAAGTCAAAGTTTGAATCTCGCTTGAAGCAGGTCGAGTAGAACCAGTTACACAATGTTTAAGCGCCTTGACTCTTTGTATCACCTCTGTGATCATGAAAACCAACAGAAAGCATTTCCTAACCTTTCATCTGCATTTTTTTTTTTCTCTTGAGGCCCGAAAGCAAATGCCAAACACTTTTACGGACCACAGACTCATGCTAGATTATGTCCAAAGATATTTTTTGTTTGGATTTCCTGCATGTTTTGATGTTGTTTAAGAATGGAATATAGATTTTTTTATACATTAACTTAAAACAAAATATGAGATTAATATTGTAATAAAATATTTTTAGGAAACTGAAAGCACTATCTAATCTAGAAAACAGCCATCCTAGGCCTATCTTCTGTCCTTTCATATTCAGTGAAGAATACATCTATGTCCTGCAAAATCTTCTCACCCCTGTTTAGGACCACGTCTCTATTTACAAGCAGCTTTACAAGGTTTATTACATCCAAATTAAACAGAGAGGACTGCCTCTGAATTCTTGTCTTTTCTTAGCTTTGTGCTCTCTGTCCACTGCCTTTCTCTCTTCTCACGTTTCAGGCATTTACTCCTGTTTTTAGAGTCTGACTCTTTGCTCTTGTTCTATTGGGATTTCACTGTGAATTTTCTCAGAGACTTGCACTTTCCCACAAGAACAAGGACAATATTTTGTACAATAAATCAGATTAAGTTTACCACCCTCTCTTTGAAACATAGCAGAATATGGAGCACCTCCAAACGTCCATGTGCCTTAGATTATTGCATTAGCAGGAATTCTCATCCATGCAGTTTCATTATAAACACAGGGTCATGTCTAGTTTATCTATTGATGTTTATGACACAGACGGTATCTGTGTCAGGGTTGCATGCAGTTAAAATTCCATGAATGATGCGTGACGCAGAATGAATGATGATTATATACTTTAATTAAGAGCTAACACTACACAAGAACCTCACATGTTAATGTAGAACACTAAACTTAGAACACTAAACTGAACAAACAGAGGGCTTCAATACACAGGGCCAGAGGATTAACAGAACAGGGATTATCATAAGCATGACTCCACATTTACTAGATCTCTCATTAACACAACATCAATGCAGTATCTTGAATGCGCTCACATATCCATGCAAAACATGAGATGCTTGATTGGAGATGCAACATTATGGAGTAATAGATATAATGGGGAATATAATGATCTACTTTATAATGATCATAACTTTTAAGTATTCTTTGATTTGATAATAATATATGATCTGCAAGTACAGTTTTTTTTTTAAATTTACTTAGAAGATTTGATGTTCACAACAATAAATTCATACAAGTTTGGAATGACATGAGGGTGAGTAGGCTAAATACAGACCTTTTGCTGATCTGTGGGAGGTTTTATCAGGTTTGGGAGGTTTAATTATAGTGTTCATTTCAGAGTAGCATCTGAAATAAACACTATAATTGCTTTTAAAAGTTTTGCAATCCAGTTCAAACAAACACCTCTTTTTGGAACCCATCTCAAATTGTAATACAAATCACACTGTAATTTTAATCTATGTACAAACCTTTATGCAAATCTTTCTCTTTTGAACTATATTTTTTTTTTTGTTTTGCCGTGCCTATTTTGAATGCTAGACATATCTATTTCATATTGCATTGCCAATGTAATAATGTGAGTTATGAATTTGTCTTAGGGGGCTTTCACAATAGCACCTTTGGTGGTTGGTTTGGATGATATGAATGCTGTTTTCCGAACTTGCAGTACCCAAATCCGCCTTAAAAGGATGGTCTGGGGAACGGTTCATGTGAACTCCGGTACAGTTCGTTGCTGATTGCTGAGCGCAATCGTACTAATCCGCGGAAGTGAACCACTATTGATGATGTATTATTTGATCAAACCTAAGGTTCAAAAACCAAAAAAGGCTTTAAACGTGATGTGAGCAATGCTATAGACCTTATGTAGCTCTTCCTCTTAGCACTGCACAGGTTGTGTTCCTTTTTCTGGATTGTGTTTACACAGCATGACGGTAAGATTTTACGAAATTATGAATGAACCTCTCATTTTAAAATCATTCCGCTCTACTGACATGTTGTTGTGACATCCGCTTAAACATTATCAAACATGACTTTCATTATTTCTACAATAAGTAAATCCACTTCACCAGCTAATTCGACAACAATGCCATAGACATATACAGAGTTACAGCAAAACGAAAGTTCAACAGAAATTTCTAAAGATGGCTGCATAGGTCAAAAGGGCTATCGTCAAAGCAACATGTGTAAACAGCTGCTGCTTTGATAATGTAAATACACTGCGGTTCAAACCAAAGTAAAATAATGTGAACAAATCCAGCAGGGGGAGTGGGGAACATTTGAACTCGGGTGCACCATGTGGTTTTGGTAAAAGTTTGACACTGCCTTCATGAGCATGAGGTAGCTGTGCTTGTGACAGATTGCTATTAGTCATTGTTTGATAAGTTTTGGACAGAAGGAAATAGCAATATCCTCTTAAGGCAGGGAAACCCCTCCATGGCTGGAGCATTAGTGTGGGAGTTCCTTCCTTTTTGTGGGTCTGGTTGGCCTCCTACGCACAACAGAATAAGATGAGAAGAGGCTGTGTGAGAGAGAGAGAAAGATAGAGTTTTCTATGTTCCTCATTGGTACATATTACGTCTTTCACAATATATTGCATTTACATATTTTACCCAAAGCAACTTACAACGCAATATTACACATTTTTATAGCTTGTGCATTCTGGGAATCGATCCGATAACATTGGCATTACTAGCACCATTCTCTATTCTCTACTGTATATTAAATGAATTAAGAAAATCAAATATATAATAAATAACACTCATGTAAAATATTTGTGTACCATGTATTTTGATGCTTATTATATTATATTATTATATTATATTCACAATGTATTATGTGATTGGCATAACATAAAGGATATATGTTATGCATAGAACAGCCTTTGCATCTGGAGCACGTTCGCCTATACGTATAGAGGCGAAATCTTAAAAACACATTTATCCACACCGATGACGAGAGTCAACATTGGACGTGCACAGGACATGGTTAAGGGTCAGTGTACTGACAGGTTAACCTGTAGACATTGAACAAATAGTTCCCAGGCTGGATGTTGCCCCTTAGAGGTCATGCAACAGCTGAAAAATTATGGATTTGAATGTCATAAAGTAAACCTCCCCTGCATCTTCACAGAATGTGTTCTTCAGAAAATGTGCTGGAATACGAGATGGAATGTGTTGCTGATTTTATGTTAATAAGCAAGATGTTTTATTTCCAGCATAAATACTTAGACATGCAAGAATGTCATGAGAGACAGTCTATTCCTCTCAGAGACACTTTTATTGGTTCCTTTTGAACATAGCGGCAGCTGCTGACAGCCTTCGCACTCTTGTCACTTTTTAGAGCTTTAGATTGTGTCCTAATGGAGTCATGACATGGTCCACCGAAAGTTCTGTCGTCATTTTGGCAGTGCTGGTGGATGGTGGATGTAGCCCTTGTCCTTTTAAAACATTCAGCGTTTAGGCTTCTGACTCTCTATGATTTTCCCTTTTCTGATGGCTAAGTTCTGATTTGCATATAAAATATGAGTGACTGTTGTTATTGTTAACTAAAAGTAAAACTTAAACTAATAAACATAATTTGTATTATTTGAAATTTAAGGTAAAAATATTAAATGTAAAACTTAAATGAAAATTATTGACAGCTATCTGAAATAAAGTTAAAGTATTCAAATGAGTAAAACTAAAATAAACGTAAATTAAATCTAAAATTAAAATGGACTAAAAGTAAAGAGTAAAATGAAAAGCTAAAAATATAAGCTAATTCAAAATGGTAATAAATACTTCAATCATAAATAAATATATTTTTATACAAACACAACACTGAGTTCATATGGAGTTATTCTCTGCTGCATGAGACCAAAGTTTTGATGTGCTGGTTTAATCTGTAATATTCAGACATGTTCACTCAAATCAACCCTACAGAAAAGTCCTGACAGAAAACAAAATGCCCCTTGATCTGAGCAGGGTCATGTGAAAAGCAAAGAATAGCACTTATAGAAAGTGAACTGATACATTTTTTGTCAGCCCCCTGGCTTCCAGCAATTAAAGTGTGTTTTTAATTCCACTGAGAACTGAGCGAGACAAAATGCACTACAGAACATCTGGAGTATGTTAAAAAGTGATTGTTTTTGTTGTTGCCATGAATTCCTGATTTTTTCATTACGGTATACAGTATATAGCCCATGCTTACATGCAGCATAAAAAAAACAAAAGGCAGTGGCACACAATAGTAAAATATAAGATGGGGCCCCGCCCACAAGCTGTGATGTCATGATTTTAACATCTTTTGTCTTCTTTCTGAATTTTTGTCATTTGATAGTTTGAATCTTGCCGTTGTCAATTAGTGCCTGTCTTGTTCTTTTGGCTACATAATTATTTATCTACTGTTAGAGTGAACATCTGCATACTAAATGCATGATATATGTGTGTCTGAGTTCATCTAATATGTGAATTATTTGGTTTTATTTGAAAAAGAGCTGCATGCTGAATGTGCTCTGGTGTAATTCTATGGTTTCAACAGCCCTGACAAATAAATAATGTGACATCCAGCTTAACATTGTTATAGGGTAATTCCACCAGTGGAGGTATTGCAAGTGGGTCATGTATTGTAAAATAGTATCATAAATTTCTAATTTGGGTCCGTCTTGGCCGATAAAAGGCTTTTAGTGCTTGTGAATTGTAGACAACAATCCCCATAGTGCATTGCAATGCTCAGCTCCGCAGGCCACTCCTACTACTCCGCCCATTAATATAGACTAGAGTTGAGCTCCACTCTACGATACCGCCTGAAAATCATTTCGCACAATGAAATCAGATAATGAGCGCTAATATAATATGATGACATAAGAGCGTCAAGGCGGCGCCCCCGCCATCAGTCAGTGGATTGGCGTGATTCTATATGAGCTTCAGAAAATCGGCACACTTACTCTGACGCATAATTTTACATGTGAAATGCAGCCAAACCTTGGAGCATTTTGTCTTCGGCATCTTCATTAATCCCCTCGCTATCAGACGTTCCTGGATTCTCCCGCATATAAATAATGGCTCCCTAATGCCTGCAAATTAGTTAAAATCTCCCGGAATCTAAAATCTGGCACTGATCTGTGATAGGTCTGTTAGCGCGTTAGGCCCAACCCCCTATGGGCGGATTTGAAAGGGTGTGTTCTAGTGCTTATTGTCTTTACAGAAATCCCCCCCTCTTACACTTCCTCCTACAATGACGTAAAATGACGATTTTTTGCGTCGTTGTAGGAGGAAGTGAAAAAGGAAAATGAGAGAGTGTTGCATGAGCATTCAATAGTATAGGCCACTGCACACTGAGTCCGAAATTCGCATCCGAAATTTTCGCACGTTAAAAAAAAAATTCGACCTCACGTTATGTCAGTCATGCTTGCACACCGCCTCCGAAACTTTCGTCCGTCATAAAATTAATCGGATCGGGTTCGATTTTCTGCATTTTTCGCATCCAGAGCCAGCATTTTGAGAGGTCTTTTGACAATTCAGGGCCGGGGGGAGCTCGTCCTCACATCATTGCACATATGCGCCGTGCTTTCAGTTTCGGTTTTCAATTCGATCAAGTGTTTATGTTCTCTTCTCTATATTGGATTATGAAATTAATAAACCTCCCCTTTCAATCAGATTGAAATTTAGGATCGAATAAGGTGTGGTTGAGCAGCCTATTCGATAACTAATGTATTATTTGGGCACAATATATACACAATATATACACAATAACAGCCTAGCTGTTCTGTCTGCCCAGCGCTTCCAACGGGCCGCGCGCGGGTGTGTGTTTGTGTGTGTGTGTCCATACCTGGTCCATACCAGACACACAGCCAGTCTCCGTTCAGGATCGATTGGTTCACGGAAATTGGTGGTCTTGTTTTTAATATGTGGCTCCAGAATCGCTAGCAAAGCATCGAACTGTTCCACTGACATTCAGAGGTAAATTTTGAATCGCTCAGGATAAATTCGCAACTCCTTGATAAGGTGGAACTCTCCTGTCTCGGCGCAATTTCAGGATTGGATGGACGTAATATTTTCTCTTTTTTTCTCTTTTCAATAAGAGAGAGGGCAAAAATCATCCTCACTGCTTGACGAATCCATTTGGTATTTTTGCGTTTTTTCCCCGCAAACGTTTAATAAATACGCAACGGACTCGGTGTGCAAGGTTTCTATGCGTGACAAATTTTTAGGCTGACGAACACGAAAATACGCATACGAAAATTTCGTACTCAGTGTGCAATGGCCTTATGACTGGATTTCTAACAATGGAAATATTAGTGCAAATGGGTGGAGTGTCCCTTTAAAACTATTTTAAGAAAAACACTGCATCTTGAGTGTAAATGCCAATGTTTATATGCCAATGTTATTTACATATATAGTTTTAATGTCTGACAACAACTAATGTGGTTTCATTTTAAACATGTAGAAGATGTGGCATGATTAATGCATTAGTCCCGTATAAACCATGTGCACAACACACAATGGGGTATTCTGTCATTGTTGACTGATGAAGTCATTCCCAGTCTCCTCAGGGGGATTCAGGCCTGAGTAGGACAATGCATGTGGACAGTCTGATGAAGGAATGCTTAGCCTATGCCCTATGCTTTCAAAGGCTTGTGAATGTGTACATGTAAAAACAATGGAACATTGAATGGCTGTGCATGTTTCATGTAGGCGGCTGTGAGAAAAGCCCTTTCTGACCACACTGCTAGAATGCCAAGAGCGGATCACAGCACAGATGTGCACAGATGATTATAACAATGCCGAAAATGTGGAGTAGCGATTTCATCTAAAAATGGGATGATCCCAAAAGCTGAATCACCAGATTTCCTTCTATTCTCCTTGCTTTAGAGACCTTTTCCTCACTGGTGGTTCTCTTGGCTGCAGTAGCAGATTCAGATAAGAGTCTTTTGTCAAGCACTGAGACATATGCTACTGCAATGAATCAGGATTGGTCAGGAAACCAATGCTTCCGGTTAATATCGGATGTTACAATCAAGTATAGAACAATTGTGGAAGCAGTGGCAGAAAGCATCCTTAGAAAATTTTTAATGCAAGCTGTTTAACCCAACCTATAAAACTTGCTGCGCATATTTGATACACACATTTACAAGGCCTTCTAAAGCATCAACAATATCAAACCTTTCATGAAAAATCGGTTGTTTATAATATGCTAAAGTAATGACTATATCATATATAAAATAAAGATTTTCTAGACAAAAGTGTTAAGATTAACTTGAAAAAAATATTAGGCTTTTAAGGAACATTCATTTTGTTCATCCCTCAATGATTATTGTATTACATTGCATCATATGTTTTCCCCCACAAATAAAATACATATTTTATTCTCAGTTTGGGCCTCTGAAAAAAAAAAAATGTAGGTGTTTTTTTTTTCCTCATCAAATATGAGCTCATTATACAATATGAGCCTTAAAAACCTTTTTTGGAGTATTAATGATTTTTTAGAGTATTAATGAAAAACTGTACTCATCAAGCCATTTCATGGCGTCTTTAACATGAGAAACTAAATGGGCCTATATTTTACAAGAACGAAGCATGTAACTCAGTTGTGTGAATCAGTCAAAAACTTAACTGGAACAAACACATATGATTTTTTTCTTCTTTAAATCAAAGGTGATGAAACGTCATTCCAGCTCAAATCACTTCACACAACGGTCATGCTTCATGGTCACTTCAGTCCTGCTTCTCCATATTAGGAGCATGGCCTCACTCTCTAAACTCTCACTGTTACTTTTATGGGCAGTTTTAGTGTTTCACAGCCTCAGTTTCCACCTTAAATCTAAAATGTTGCACTTATCTTTTCCACACTAATGACATCTTTAGCAGAGCCCTGTTTAACACTATCTTAACGGCCTCCATATGGCAACTGTAATCAGAGGTCTGTTGACAGGAATGTCATGCAGCAAGCCTGATTTTCTGTTATGGTGTGTGAGAGATTAAGACCGGACGTTCTCAAATCCGTTTGCAAATATCAATGTATCGAACGTACATTTTATCGCTGTGTTTCTCTCAGTGCTTTTCTATCTGTATAGGAGGTGCTTTACAGATATGAGAAATATTGAATGTTGCAGTTGGCAGGGCACCAACAGGAAACCTTTTGTTTTAGTTGTTGTTGTTTTAGAAAACTAAAACAACAATACAGATAAACGGCAGACCCGATAAATCACCAAAGTAATCGGGCAATCAAGAAAGAGCCCTTACATGTTTAAAATGCAGGAAATATACACACTTGAATCGAGACACAAACACATGTTAAAATCAACCTATAAATCAGCTCAAATATCCTAAAATGTCTTTACACATTGAACACATTGAGAGAGGAGAAATTCATTTTTAAGGAATACTTCAAGTTAAAGTCATTTTCTCATTTTCTCAGTTTTTATCATTTTATACATTATACATACTAAAACATTAGTTAGGTTTAGTTAGTCATTTTAGTGAAATTCTTATTTGTTATTTTATTTCCGTTAACATGTACACTGTAAAAATGAATATTCTTTATCTAATCAATAAAATTGTGGCAACAGATTACAAGCAATATTATTTATTAAATTGAACAAATTAGAATTGAGTAATAGTTAATCAAATTAATATTCTAATTAATTCTAATTTGTACAATTTAATTAATAATATTGCTTGTAATATGTTGCCACAATTTTATTGATTAGATAAAGCATATTATTTTTTTCAGTGTATGTTCTTTCAAGCTACAGAAATGTACAATTGATATAAACTAAAAAAAAAAAAGATGCCTTTTTGTTATGTTGCTTTTATATTGAATGCTTGAACTACATATTGCATATTTTCATTTTGATGGAATTGGTTTAGGGCAGTCGTTCTCACTCAGTCTTCCTTTGTTCAAGAAAATGTTCAAAGGCCTTCTTATATAAGCTCATATCTTCCTCTGGCATTTCGGTTTTAGTAAAGAATGTGATATTTGGGATATAAAAGTTTGCTGAGGCCCTCTTGTTGAAAACCACTTGTTTTAGGAGATCAAGCTCAATCCAGATCTTTAATGAAATAGCTTTTAAATTTGAAATAGCTTTTAACAGGCAGTATGCAGAGGTTATGTTGAAATACTTGATAATTTGTCAAGGCTAGATTTGTGTGCTACTTTTTCCCAGACTTAGGGAAAAATATCAATTACAATATTTACTTATAACAGTAGCTTGTCATAACGAATCAATTGTGTTCTCCCAGTTAATACATTGGTGAATAATAATTGGTGAATATCTTTTTAGTGATACAGAGTTAGACTTAGGCCATGTTCACACAGCTGAAGAATACGGTTGTCAGAGCTGTATTTGGTTATGTAGGTCCTTATTATGGTTACGTTCACAAGCACATTCGATTACCGAACCTACACCCATAAACTTTCAAGACTCACAGCATGTACTGTGTACCGTCTGTTGCGACTTTTCATGACTGAGATCAGTTTTGTGTGTGTGACTCAAATCAGTTTTGTGTGTGACTCAAATCTTCCGCTTTTCACCCAGATATAGCCTAAACGCTGCTCTTGGTTAATGCAGATTTGATGGATAAACCTAAAGCTTGATTGGACTTGTGTTAAAAGTGATAGGACTTTGCAGTTTTATGGACGTCACCATCTTTTTCAATATCACTTTGGTCACTGTCACTATATGATTACATAAGTGAATATGGGCTTGACTCCTGTTGTATGTTCATAATTCGAGATGATACTGTTAGTTACTGTGAACGGGACATTTCGTGACTCACATCTGTTAATGTGGTTGTCAATCCCAAACACAAAACAGTGTGAACGTAACCTTAAATGCATTCTGCTCAGGTTATAAATCTGAGATTCACTAATACTATTAACAAGAAAAGTTACAAAATTTAGGCCATATGCAGAGGTATAAAGTGCAGTGGTCAGAAAGTAAAAGGCCAGCATGTTTATTCAATGAACTCAGTCAGCTGATTTCACTAATTAGTTCTATCTCCTGGATGATAAACTGTGCTAATTAGCAAATCCAGGTGATTGGAACAAAATACTGAGGTGGACTTTTACTTTCTGAACCTGGACTTTACACCTTTGGCTATATGATGTGGATTCTTAACTGTTAGTTTGACTGGAAAGCTGGTCTCATCCTTCTTTCTGCTGTCTTCCTTTTTTCCACTGCTGTATCCTGTCAAATAGAAAGGCCAGCATGACACATGACACATGCTGTTTCTCTCTCTCTCTCTCTCTCTCTCTCTCTCTCTCTCTCTCTCTCTCTCTCTCTCTCTCTCTCTCTCTCTCTCTCTCTCTCTCTCTCTCTCTCTCTCTCTCTCTCTCTCTCTCTCTCTCTCTCTCCCTCTCTCTCTCCCTCTCTCTCTTACATACGCATTAGACCTTACATCTGTCTTTCACACTGTTTCAGAAAGACTATGTTGGCTTCTCACTGTTGAAATTCACATGGAAGGAAGCCAAACTGACAGAATCCACCCAAACTGTTTGTACCTCAAGGATTTAGGGGCTTAATTTCACAATCTTTTGACTATGTAACACTCCCCTTCTCTTGCTTTTTGTACTCATTAAGTTAAAATACCGAGAGCAGCCTCAAAGTGGCCTCTAAATGCTCCCTCCTAAAACACTCTCCCTGCACATTTTAATCTAATGTGTACTTTCCACTCCTCCTTCACCTTTTTCATCTTTATCTGCTTGATTTTACAATAACATGCAGAATGTCTTCAGACTCCGAAGAGCACGTACACATGCTGATTTGTTCTTTTTGTTGTTGTTGTTGTCTAAAATAGATGTTCAAACAGCTTTTTGATCATTTACCCACCAGTTCAACCCATTCAGGCTGATATGCGGATTTTTTTGAGTAGGCTATATCTGAACTTTCTTAGATTAATATACATCAGTCTGAGAGGCAAAATGACATAAGACATTAAGTGTTGTTGAAACAAAATGAAATGATTATAAGCTTAACCCTAAAGTGCTGTTCAGTCATATTAAAGGGATAGTTCACTTTGAAATTAATTATTGATATGTTTTAGCTTACCTCAAGGGCATCCAAGATGTAGGTGTCTTTGTTTCCACAGTATTTACAATTTTGATATTTTTAGGTCAAACCGTTCTTGTCTGTCAGTCATATAATGGAGGTTTATGGGGTCAAAGAGCATGCACAGAGAAGTCCAAATTAAACATGATTTAATGACTCGCAAATGTAAGTACACATTGATGGCCTAAGACAAGAAACGAGCGGTTTGTGTGAGAAAACGAACAGCATTTATATTGTTTTTACCTCTTGTAAGCATAGCCACATCCAACTGATCTGAAGGTATTGTAGGTTATATGTGAGGAAGTTTTTTTTTTTTTTTTTTTTTTCCAATATTAGAATGTCTGTTTTCTCAGAGTTAAGTAAATTACTAGTCATCCAGTTTTTTTTTTGTTTTTTTTTTATATCAGCTATGCTTTCTGTTAATTTTGTGAATTGGTAAGTGTCATCAGGGTGTGATGTATATTGATTTAGGAAAGACCTAATGTATATTGATTTAGGAAAGTTCACATATTCTTTGGGACATCTATGAGAACACACAATGCGTTCAAGAAAAACAAATGTTAGAAATGGAAATTGGCATACACCCATCAAAATAAGCAATTCAAATCAGTTAATTTCAATTGATTAATTATTTGTTTCCATGCATTCGTGGAATATAAATCAGTCCAATGTTTATCTTTCTGCCTCAAACAGTCTGAAAATCATAACTCATTCAGAAATACATGTTTAATATACAATCGGTCCAAGCCTGAAACCAATCACCAGTCATTCCTTTCCAAAATTCCTATGGCCTACCTCACAGAACTATTAACAGTCTATAAACCAGTCAGAACCCTGCACTCCTCTGAATACACCTCTTTGGTGACTCCTAAGTTCAAATGTAAGAAGTTTGGAGGTCGGTCATTCACTGTGGAATGCACTTCAACATCACCTATATACAGTATAAGTATTACTATGCTGAGTACTTTTAAATTGCAGTAGAAAACACATCTATTTAGACAAGCTTTTAACATCTAGCTTCCGTCTCGATTCAATTGCCAATTATGTACACTTATGTTTTTATATATAGCGCCTTGTGCACCTTTTGGCTGTTGTAAGGCACTTTACAAAATAAATTACTATTTTATTTTTATTTTTTGCAAATTAATTCTAAAAGCCAAAGAAACTACATTAAAGCAGCACTATGTAATTTTTTCAACATTTATAATATTACTATAGGTTGAATGACAGGTCTGCCATAGCCTGACGGTGTCTGTATTGCTTTTACTGGCACTATGTAACTTCGGGGTGCGGGTAGGAACCCGAGCACAAAAAGAACTACAAAATTTGACTGCTTTATGGCATACATCACTTCCTCCACTCTCGGGGGACCCTGAGAGCAAAATTTTAAAAGTAACATAATGCTGCTTTAAGGCTTACAAAAAGCCTTCTTTCACACTGAGGGTGTTAAATATCTCACTTTTGTACTGCTTTTAACCCAGCACAAAAGTAAAGGTGAGGACAAGTTGTGTCTTTGTGTTTTCACGCCTGATTCATTTTTCACACTTTCATGGGTTGTTTGCTCTAAGAGCAATGCCTAGACAACACAACAAGAGAGATGGTTTATGTATCACTGGCCAAACACAAAATCTCGCGATAATGTCTTTGAAAGCAAGGACATTTAAGCAATCACATCTACGTATAAAAACATCCATATTAAGAGTTTTATCAGCACTCTTGTCTGCTTTTGCTATTTTTCTGGTCAAGTCATGTTTGGGTTTGTTGGGATGCAAGACTGACCTGGTAAGGAAAAACAAAATCCCCCATTTCAAAGCAGTTCCCCTGCTGTGTTGATCCAGGCTGCAGATTAGCTGTGGTCTGAACTAGGCAATAGTCATAACAGGATCTCCGAGTGCTAAAATATACGTTAGAATGATAAAGCAACTTATACACACGTGCGTAGATCACAGAAAAGAGAAGATAAGGGAGAGTCTTTTAAAATGAAGACAAAACTATAGATTCCAGAAACTAACTTCAGATACAATGTTTCCACTTTAGACATTCTGTTGACTAAGTAATTTTGCAACTACTTGTCAACTAACTCTCATTAGAGTACTAGTAGACTGTAATAGACTGTTAGGTTAGGTGTTAAGGTTCAGGTTTGTAGAATAAGTTGGTATGTAGTTACAAAGTTATTTATTGAAGTAGTCTGTTTGAGGACCATCAAAATAAAGTGTTAGCATATATATATATATATATATATATATATATATATATATATATAAACAGTCGGCTAATATACTGATGTCTAAAGTTATCTATAGTTAGTAGAATGTCTAAAGTTAAAAATGTCTAAAGTAAAAAAAAAGTGTTTCCCTAACTTTAAGTGGGACATACTCAACTTTCCAAAAGTATGGGGTCAGTATAATGATAATATTTTCAAATATTACTTCTTAAAATTGTGTAACACTATAAATGTCTTTAACGTCACTTTTGATCAATTTAATTTGTCATTGCTGAGTAAATGTCACAGGTGATAGTATAGAAGTAGCGCACAAAGACGAAGGAATCAGAAAATTGTCTTTAATTTATAAAGCTCACAGGGCAAATTACTCATGTTAACTTTAACGAAGACAGGAAAAAGAATGCAGGAACACAAGGAGTATAATACTAAACCAAAAGAGGAACTAATGAGCTAATTAATGAGACAACAGGTAAATGGGATAGATACACTGGGAAACTGGGTCAAAAGACAGGACCAGGAAAAACAGAACCAAAACACAGCATGTACTGTAACAGTAATCGTATCAATTACGTGAGCACTGTCCCATATGTAATATGCAATTCTTTAATTTAAAATACTTAATCAAATTAAATAAAATGAAGTATATATATATATTTTTTTTTATGAACTAAACATATACTGTACATAAATAAATCAGTTCCACTTTATTTTGATGGTCCCTTTAACACATAACACTATATACTATAACACTGCACCTACATATCTACTAGCTCTCATTAGAGAGTTAGTAGAGTGTTAGTAGACTGGTAGGATAAGGGTTAAAATAAGTTGACATGTAGTTGCAAAGCTACCCATAGTCAGTACAATGTCTGTTAGGGGAGCATCACAATAAAGAGTTGTCATATTATATAGACCATTTATGAATACTCTGATGAGAGTTAGTTGACATGTTGCAAAGTTACTTATAGTCAACAGAATGTTCAAAAGAGACAATCATAAATAAATAAATAAATAAATAAATATGTTTTAAAAAAAAATCCAGATTATGTTTCTCGGTTGTCATAGTTATATACATGTTTTACTTTTTTTCTAATTGAATGAATTCCTGCAATAACAGTGCTGTACACACATGTATTTTGAGATAGCAAATGTTAATAATCTTAACATTATTATAATAAGAAATGTTAATATTAAGATGTTTGTAGTATCAATTTAACAGATGACATTGATGACATTGCTGTTTTTTTTTTTAAATAGTTGGGTACAGCAAGAAACCGGCCCAATTTTCATACTAACATATTTAATAATGTTGACAACAAAAATGCTTTAAATTAGTTCTGAAATGCCAAGTATGGCTTGTTGCTGGAAAGTACCTACTTGTTTTAATAGACTGGCTGACTGTTAAGAAGTAGGTCAGCACTATGTTTAACTGTTCAAAAACAGGATAGTGTGTGTGAGTGTGTGTGTGTGTGTGAGAGAGTGGGCATTCCACTTACAAGACGTTCAGTTCCCTTGTAGAAAAAAGGGATATATTTTTGTCAGCTTGTCAGTGAATGGCTGGAAGAATGCCTCTCATTGGCACTGAGATTGCATTAGGGATGTCAGATCTCACATTATAGCCAGAACACAGTCTGTTCACATTCGGAAATTACACTCCAGGGATGGCGGGCTTTTTGTAGAAATGGCCAGAGTGTGTCACGCCAGAGCTGATATTTGAGACTAAAAGCGGTGTTTCTCATGGTCCTCAGCACCCACATGCTGATTCATTTAGGCCTTTAGGAGGGCTCACGGTGGGGGCAGTGCGGTCTCAGACCCGACCCCGGCAGCTGGTGATAGTCCCTGCCAGGCCTGCTTCTCCAGATGTGCAGACATTTGGCTGCCTGCCTCACACGTGAGTGGGAGAACGACTGCAACGATAGAAGGATGCGTGGAAGGAAGAAATGGTTTCCCAGGGTCCAGTATCATGCTTGGACCAGCTGTCCATCTAGAGATATAGAGAGAGGCCTTTATTAGGGTCTTAACTGTTGAACAGGTCTGTTAAATTCTTGGCCTGATGCCTCTGTTTGGATGTACAAGACCCTCTCCATGATGTCTGTAATCTTTCAGTATAGACCAAACACTCTGCATGCCAACTACTTGTTTTATCTCCTTGGTAACATACATATGTATACACTGTGTGTAGAGAGAGATAGTTATTGTACATGTTTTTTGTCATATTAATTTTCAGTGTTTACAACAGTTAGCTTGTAAAAACAGTAAATGTCTTGACTTGAGTTATTATACACAATTTTCATCTTACGTTCATCAAGTAATATTCCATATTTTTAGTACAATGCAGCAAGCTCTGTTGTGCCTTTATATCTTAAAAACGTTGGTACAATAATAACTCTTACATTTTCTGAAGTATGCATTATATGAAAGGGTTAGTTCACCCGAAAATGAAAACTCTGCCTTCAATTACTCACTCTCATGTCATTCCAAACCCATAATACCTTTGTTTAATTTCAAAACACATATGAAGATAATTCAGGAAGAAAAAAAACAGGTTTAATTTAGGCTTTCATTCACATATAAATATTAATCAGCAAAGAGCAAACATACATAGAACACTTACATTTGGTGAAGCTTAACCATTTAACCACATTCTTGCGGAAGATCAAATATGCTGCTCTGAGCCTTTTTGGTTTTTGTATGTCGTTTTTGAGCTTCCATTTACCAAATTGAATTGCTTTACATTCACTGATCAATATTTATATGTGAATAAAAGCCTAGATTAAATCTGTTCATCATAGAAAGTGATTGTGTAAATATCTTCATTTGTGTTCCAAAGATAAAAACCAGTCTAACATGACGGTGAGTAGTTAAAGCGATACTTTCACCCAAAAATGAAAAAAACTTTCATAATTTACTCACCCCCATGTTACTCTAAACTAGTATGAGTTTCTTTATTGTGTTGAACATAAAAGAAGATATTTGAAAGAAATAACCAGACAGTTGACTTCATTGACTTTCATTGTACTTTTATTTCCTATAATGGAAGTCAATGGGGCCACATCAACTGTTTGGTTACCCATATGAGAAAGAAACGCATACAGGTTTGAAACGTCTTGAGGGTGAGTAAATGGTTTTAATTTTTGGGTGAACTATCCCTTTAATGACAGATTTTTCATAGTGAAGAACACACCCTTTCCGGAATAAAAAAAAAAAGTTATTCTTTTAATTCATGCGTGGTGAATCAGGTCTATAGGTAAAATTCACAGGGACTGTAGTAAAACTTTCTGGGAACTGAACTCTCTCTCTTCTGGGTATAATGTGTAGAGTACCTTTGGCTAACCTACATAATGAAATGTGAAGTATACTAAACTAGATAATGTAACAGTCTACTTGACTTGAGACTGCATCTCTGTTATGAAAAAGTGTATTGCTGCAGACCCACAGATAATTAAGGTACAGAATTGTACTACTGGAATTGATTTCTGGACATTGTAATGCTATTTTTTCTGCAATTGTTATTGTTACCCCAACCCCCATTCCCTGACTCCTGTCCCACACACTATGCCACTGTAAATAAATATGAAATGATTTACATATACAGTATTCAAGCCATTGGAACATTCTGCCAGCGGTGACGCACTGGCCTAGTGTCAACCACCCTTGTGTCACCCCTGATTCAGTCCAAAGCTTTTGTCTTTCACAGGCATCTCCTTTAAGAACCTGGTGCCAATGTCGTGTGTTTACTGCTTCCTAGTGGTTCAGTGTGAAACTTGACATTTTCTTTCTTGCAGAGAGGATGCTCGAGGTCTTCATGTGGCGGATGTGACTGCAGTGGTGTTAAAGGCGCAAAGGTGAGTATGTTTTCCTGCACATCTCACCTGTTTTGCATACTGTTTCTTACATCTTAACTAGCACCTTGACCAAGTAGAAGAGGTCAAATTAGTTTTAGGAATTGAGGAGCGTGAAAGTAAAGATTAGAGTATAGGGATCAAGAAGTTATAAAAGAGTATATCGTTGAATATTGTAGTACAGCATGAACTGTATACACCCAACACAGTGATCACTTAAGTGTGTGCCATTCATTATATCTTTTATGTAGTTCATAATGTCAGAGCACTGATCCTACAATGAAGGATCTGTTGCGCCATCTTGTGGTGCTTTTTTGTTAACAGCACATACTCTGACATACAGTATTAGGTCATTGACATCATCACCATTTGTTATTCCTTATTAGGGTGAGGTTGGGCTTCCTGGTTTAATGGGCCATGTCGGATTTCCTGGATTGCAAGGTCACGAGGGCCCCCCAGGGCCAATGGGACCAAAGGTGAAGTACAATACTGATTTTTAAGTCATTTTAAAAGACTACTTGCAATTGATTTGCTTTAGTACCCTCATTTTCAGACCATAACCAAGTATCCGGTCAAAACTTCTAAACTGCCTAAAATGTCTTTTTTTGGGGGGGTTTTGTTTCTAATCTCAAAAGTCCTCATACATTCTATATGCATACTGCAATGCTTTGACGGTTCTTTGTAGATCTGCCTTCTTGCACATCACAATTGGTCGATTATGCACAATGCCTTCATGCTTTTGGTCAAACAACTTTTCTATCATCAACTTCAGAAAGCGGCACAGCAGATCCACATATCACATACACTCGTATTTACAGATTACAGCAAACCAACTGGAAACATGAGCTGCGTGTTGTCACTTCTCAGAACTCGCCACATTTAGTGATATTTAAACACCTAGCATGTGTGAAACTGGCCTAAAAAGTGCAGCACAGCTTCGCGTGAATTTATATACAGATTACAACGAGGTGCACACCTGAACAGAATGATTAATCAAATTAGTTACTATGACAACAACAGACTAGCGGGAACTAGAAAGAAGGAAAGAGTAAACAAACAAACTAGAAGTCTATGAAAATGAAATTAAGACAAATTAACAGAAAATGTGTTACAAATGCATTAGGTATCATGAACTAACAATAAACAATACTTATTTTAATACTTATACAATAATTCTTATTAGCATTTTAAATAAATGCTAATTTCTGAATGTAATAATTTTTTTATATCTAACAAGTTTTGTATATAGTATATACAGTATATCCAGAAGAATGGTTTGACAAATAACTAGATTTAATCATTTTATTTCAGTTTTTACCATTATAAGTAATAGTATTCTCATTTAAAAAAAAAAAAAACACTATAGGTTTTACAAATGGGAACCAACAATAGACAATTCTAAGTTGAGAAAGCAAAAGAAAATATGACTTGTAGTCTTATTTTAATATGTTTTTATGTTTTCTTCCAGGGAGATACAGGGGAGTCAGGAGCTCCAGGAATGAAAGGAAGCAGAGTAAGTGTCTGCTCTTGTCTTGTAAAAATATAGTCATATTTTGTAAGACTGAAAAAATAAAAAATAAATAAAATATTGTTACATTATAGCAGCACTGCAATATGTGATTAATGTACATCATTATAGCATATAGATGTTTCTTTTGTAGGGCCCACCCGGCGTGGCAGGTTTCCCAGGACGCCCAGGTATTCCAGTAAGTTAAACTGAGAGTCTTTTTGTAAAAATTGATCATCATGAATGAATATCATGAATTTTGGGAAAACAAAACAATTGTTTTGCATCTCTGAATGTTTCTGCTATTGTTTTGATATTCCACAGGGTCTTCCAGGTCTAGAAGGCGCACCTGGACCTCAGGGAATTCCCGGTTGCAATGGAACCAAGGTACAAAATATTTGTTGTGTTTTTGATCTGAGACCTATGATTTTATATATATATATATATTTAAAATGTCTTCAATTCATCACAAAATCCTCAGTGAGGATCAATAGAGGATTTGTTTTGTGTTTTCCAGGGGGAGCGTGGTTTTGATGGAATTCCAGGTGTTCCAGGACTGAGGGGACCACCAGTATGATTCGTTTTTATGTCATGTCATATACCAATATATCAGTGCTTAATAAACGGTGCCATTAGATAAAAACGTTAATCTTGTAATATGTGTTATAACTCACTGTACAATGTTAATCCAGACCAACAACAAGATTCCTGACTTAACATATATCTTTCTGAATCTTCCTTAGGGTATTCCAGGTTTGACGGGAGTAAAGGTATGAACCCCATTTTAAAGCAATATGGTTGTATGTTACAGAGATTTGTTCTTAAAGGGGGTTATTAACTGACCGGAAATCAGTACTGCAGGAGAAACAGAGAAAAGGGGGTGTTTTGGTCCCTTCACTGTAAAAAAAATATTGATGGTTTAACTTAAAAAAGTAAGTAACCTGGGTTGCCTTAACATTTTAAGTTGATTGAACTGGAAAAAAGTGAGTTAATAGAATGAAGTAGATTAATTTAACCATTAGAAACTCAAAATGATAAGTTATCTCAACTAAATAAATTATAATAAAGTTGATTTGACAAAAGAAAATATGTTGTGAGAACAAATCTTGAAAATATTTTTTACAGTGCAACAACTTCAACACCCATAATGCACTTTTGATTTTGACACTGCCCCTTTGTCGAATAGACTGTCTGTGGGAATTCAAAAATGCAGTTCTATAGGTTTAACAAAAGCCCTGGAGCTAAACGTCTGCTGAATGGACTTATGCTGACAAATAAACAGGGATATCACAGAGAAAGAGTATGCTATATTACTAATGACATTGTAAATCTATAAAGATAGTTGAAAATTTGCAATCCCACCCATGCACAACATAAAGCATGAAGAGTGCCTAAATGAGCCCTAACCATGTTAAAATTATTAATACGTATGGCCTCGAGTGCCTAGTTGCTTTTATAAAAATGGTGGTAATCCATTTCGTATGAATCCGTACAAATTCTGCTAAATCGTACATATTTTACAAGTTGCCCAATTCGTATGAAGGTGAGTGAGGTCGTACAACTTCGCACGAATCAGCCACCACCTCGTACAAATCGGTCGCAGCAAGATAGCATTGGTGAAGCAGTATAGTTCATTAGTCATTGATGTGTGTCTTTAAAATGGTGTAGTGATTTATTTATTTATTTTTTTGGTGCATATTTCACTCTCATAGGGTGATCCTGGTGGTGTTATTGGAGTACCCATCCCTCAAAAAGGAGACAGGGGCTTGCCAGGACCACTCGGTTCACCAGTACGGATTTTAATTTCAATGCCCCTTTTTGTGTTCATATTGAACATGTTCATTTACCATTTATATTTTATTGCCTGTTATATGATTTCAATTCTTTCATAACTTTTTTCTGATTCTCTTTTCATTTTTTTAGGGGCAAAAAGGATATCCTGGACAACAAGGGCCACTCGGACCACCTGGACCAATTGGACCTCCTGTGAGTTTAAAGTTAAAATCTCTAAATCAATTTATAAACTACAACATAATTAACCGACACCAGTGAACTCTCATCTGAATCACACACCATGCCATTTTTCTGAATCTCACACCATTCATTGTTCTTTGAAGGGAAGGCCTGGTGAAACTGGTCAAAAAGGAGAGCCGGTAACATCTGAAATCTTTTGCATAGATGATAATGTTTGTGTCTAGAACATTATCAGTGACTGACTAGAGGCTGTCTTACCCGTTCTTGTTGCAGGGTGACAAGCTGACATTTCTTGGTGAGAAAGGAGATAAGGTGAGTTCTGTGAAACTATTGGATCATAACCTTTAGTGCCACTTGCTGCATGTGCTTCATAGGACGTAACAAATTCTGCCTTAGAAGGATACATTTGTGTGCTTCTTACTATTGAACGTGACTTGAAGTTGACAATATAATATACTGTAAAAAATAATAACGCTCCCACATATTGCATTGTCAAAGCTGGTCAGCATCTTTCCTGGTTTAGTCTCACTCATTATCGTGATCATCCCTCTTTTTCTTTTCAGGGAGAACAAGGTTTAATCGGTCCCCCCGGGCCACCGGGACGAAACGGTGGATTTGAAGGCCCTGGCACAACCATTTATATTCCTGGACCAACGGTATGATGTCATCAGCAAATCCCCTAAGAAATGTATACATTTATTTTATCTAAATTGCACTGCTAAGTTTCCCTTGTACTTTGCATGTTTACTAGGGTGAAACAGGCTCTAAAGGAGACAAAGGAGAAAAAGTAAGTGACAGCACACAATTGTATCAACAAATACAACTGGATAGTACAGAATCCATTTTATGATTATTAATATATTATAAAATGTGTCATTATAAATTTGTATGAAGAGTTTGGTTCCAAAACGCGATAAACGCCATTTTTAAAAAAAATGAGTTACTGCAAAAATCGGACTTTTCAATACCGACCAGATACAAAACAATGTTTAATTTTACGTAAAACGGGATATCCGCCGTGTTGTTATGTAATGTTTTCTCCCTTTCTTTCCAAACCGCGACAAACGCCAGTCTCCCTTTTCTGCAAAATGCCACATATCCGCTAAACCAATCACAACGCACCATTCCACGCAATGTAAACAGTAACGGCAGCGCTTTAACTAACCCGGCTTCCTAGGTTTTCTCTATTTTGTCCTTTCGATCAACAAACAAACAAAAAAATGAATAATTTTTACAGCATTGGTGAACCTGCGGAGGGTAAGGCATCCTTCATGGGTAAACGTGACATCGAAATCGAATCATTTACGTGAGGAAGAAGATGGACTCGGGAGGAGGAAATGCCGGCTGTTGATTGTTCTCACACGACAGCATCAAACTTCTGTCACGCTGACACACTGACCCCCAGAGGATCTTTTGGAAAACTTTCAGTTGTTTTATTCAAAGTCAACGAAAACCGAGCAGGACCAAGCCAGTTTACAGCTGATCGCCGTCAAAAAAGTTCAGCGGCGACGTCCCAAGGTTGACAACAGCGATGTATATGCATAACGTTAGATCATGCTTAATAAATCATAATTCATGATGATGTGCTCGTCTTAGTTAATGTTTTAATTAAGGTTTTGTTCATTCATGAAGTCATGAATGAAAAACGTTGAACTGTTAAAAAAAAAAACCTTGATAGTTCCTGATGATATTAATATGAATTAATGCATAATTCATTTATCCATGAATTCATGATAATTCATGACATGAACCCTTAAAGTGTTACCGAATATTGTTATATTAAAGCAATGGATTTATAGTATGCACAAGAAATTCAATGTGTATAAAATTTTATTTTGATTAATTGCATTTTGAAACAAAAATAAATTATTGGATTTATTGCATTTTGGGGAAAAAACGATCTGTTTTTATAATAAATCTTTGGAAATCAAAACCTGGATTTCATTTTTTATTGTTATTATAACCTACAAATGCTATGTGAAAATTTGAAACCGAAAATAGTGGTTTTCATCTTCCCATTTTCTTGCTAAAGAAAACACAGTTTTACTCAAATTCATCAAAATGGATTTATAGCGTTTTGGAACCAAACTCTTCATATATTTATATGACCTGTAAAACAAAACTTAACCTTGTGATGTTGTTTGAATCTTTGAATTTATGAGTTTGTCTACAAGTTTTAATAAATACTGTAGTAATACATATTAATTTAACCTTTGTCCTCTGCACCAAGGGTTTTTGTGCATCACATCAACGTGGAATCAAAGGTGAACAAGGACCACCAGGACCAATAGTAAGTGATTTGTACAAGAACACAAATACATGTTTACTTATATAATACATGAATCATAAATCACCCAGATTTAACAGTGGGGTCAACATTTCCTAGACCAATAGCAAAAATGTGTTATATTGTGTTTTAATAATTGAATAGTGTTTTTTATATATATAATTATAAATTATATCAGAATAAGTAGATTAGAATACAATTTGAAAAAATCACATTTGTTTTATCTCTTTTGGTTTAATGACAGCAGCAATTGAATTCAACCTGTTTGTTTAAAACCTGATGATATTGATTTAAGAAAAATCCAGAGAGCATTGAAGCAAGAACATCTGATCATCTGTGTAAAGAGTCGCAATGATCAATCTTAAATAATTCTATTAATTTATACCATAAAATGAAATTTAAAACATTGTTAATGTACAGGCTTTGAATCCAAGACTTTCCTTGTTTTGTATTCATTTCGATTGTATGATTGTTGTGATTGTGTAGTTGTATGATACATATTATTATTGACCTTTTCATCATAGGTAGAGTGTTTTATTTATTATGTAAAATTTTGTTTATGTAAAATTTATGTAAAATTTAATGTATTTTTGTTTTTGTTTTTCAAGGGTAAACCAGGCAAAGATGGACAGAGTGGAGAAAAGGTATGGTGATTTTGGACAATGTCTTGAGCAGTGCAGTTACCTGTTGCCAGCTGTTATCATTTCAGATTTGATAATGGTTAATTTTGACTCTCTTATTTCAAATACTTAAATCACATTGAATGAGATTTTTTTTGAAACCCTTTGTTTGTGATAGGGGGAAAGGGGCTTCCCTGGTACTCCTGGGTATGATGGCTTAAAGGTAAGAAATCCCATCTTGGAGGTGCATCCTGTAACTCTTGACATAAAATGTATTTTTTTTTATTTTTTTTTTTATTTTAATTATGATTTTGGTTCATGTTAGGGTGACAAAGGAGAAAAAGGACCACCAGGATATGTAAGTGTTTCCAAAATACTCAGGTAACGGCTGCAGTGCTGAAACTGTACTGATGACTGACAAAGCCACACTCTACTTGCCACACCTAATTCACTTAGAACAATGTTATGGTCTGCTAGCTACTAATGATAATAATTATTATCTTACAGGGTTTTGGTCGTCCTGGCCCTCCTGGTCCTCCTGGTCCCCCTGGAGCAGAAGGAGAGACAGGTGATGTTTGCTTGATGGCATGTCCTTATTGTCCTTGTCCTGTCAAATTGTACCGTCTTTTTATCTGTTTTCTTCATTCATCAGGTTATCCGGGAGAGCGTGGAAATCCTGGTCCCCCAGGTGAGAGAAGCACACTTTGATAAATTAGAAGGAGTAGGTTGGTATGATTTAGTAATGCACAAAAGTACGCAGTAATGATGATCCTTTCCCTTATGTCCATGGTTGACTGCAGGCAGTTATATTGAGGGTCCTCCTGGACCTTCTGGGCTTCCTGGAGAGATTGGCCAGAAGGGAGATAAAGGAGCTGATGGATTGTCTCTTAAAGGTCCAAATGGAGCTGATGGACAACCCGGCCCACCCGGACCACCAGGGCCGATCAGTAAGAACATCTTAAACATAAACGACTGTTTCTGTCATGCTGTGATAATAACCATAACTCAAAAATGTCATTTCTGGTAAGAGGCAAATGATAATAATAAGACACAATGTGTGAAGATGATTGTCTGGTTCCTTCGATTGTCCATCTCAAAATGTCATTGGCATTAACTTGTTTATTTTAGATGAAGACTGTAATATTGAAAAAGGACCTCCAGGCCCTCCGGGACCTACAGGGTTGCCAGGAGAGGTGGGACAGAAAGGTGAGGCTGTAATTCCTCCATTTGTTCACTGTAGTTTCAGTTTCCTCCAAATTGGTTCTAAGTTTTTTTTTTTTTTTTTACTCTTTCAGGCGATAAAGGTGAAAAATGCACTGAGTGCACTGATTCCAGAGCCCCGGGATTGCCTGGTCCCCAGGGGCCAAAGGGTCAGCAAGGTGAGAAGCAATGAGCAAGGCTTTGTTTTGGTATGTTTGGACTTTCTGAGATTGTGCATCATGCTGGATGATTTCATTTTAGGTTTTCCTGGACAACTAGGGAGTAAAGGAGAGAAGGGTGTGCCAGGACCTTTTGGGCCTCCTGGAAATCCTGTACGTACATTTTATATTGTTATATATCTTTTCTTACTTAGTATGTTAAAGTCTATTTTGTGGCACCAACAAACATTGGATTGGACACAAACGTAATTGGTAGTGCACTGCGGCCATGCTAAATGTGGATGTAAACACTATAAATCCTGTCTGCACAAATCTTACCTTTCTTCTTGCATTTCTTTGGACTTTAGGGTCAAGATGGCTCTCCGGGTTTAATGGGTGCCCCTGGCGCTCAGGGTGAACCTGGTGATGTCTTTGTGCCCCCTGGCATGAAAGGAGATAAGGGTTCTCCTGGTACTACTGGAGTCAGAGGATTCCCAGGTGTTGATGGGCTCAAAGGAAGAGATGGTCGACCAGGTCAACCTGGAGCCAAGGGAGAGCCTGTGAGTTCAAAGATCTGGCTGAAAAGTCTTCGATACTTAAATAGCTGAATTCACTTTTGCATCTAATTCACAGTGCATCTAAGCCCCAATGTCTATTCTGCAGTGTTTTTCCTAACCTTAGACGGTATTTTGATTCATAAATATTTTCTATGATTAGGCTAGAGTTGGTATTAAGGGTGATCGTGGCCTGGATGGAGATCCTGGTACCACCGGCCCTCCGGGTGAGAGAGGTCCCCCAGGTATCCCAGGTGTAGGACAGCCAGGTGAACCTGGTGAAAAGGGCTATGCAGGGTTGCCTGGTACACCAGGAAAACAAGGATTTCCAGGTCATTGATTTAGAGTAATACATTTGCTTATCCACTGGTTGTAAATGCTATGCTCTTTAAAATAACCATAATCCCAAATACTTTTATAGGAAGTAAAGGTGAAGCTGGTAGAGTAATAAGTTTACCTGGACCTCAGGGTGCCCCAGGGGCCCGTGGAGAGACTGGCAGACCTGGTCTACAAGGTAAATTCAGGTTATACAAATGTTTCATACTGCTTAGTGCTTGAAAACTGCACTCAGTGGTGTGATGCAGAGCTGGCTGTGTTGACGTTTTTTTTTCACGTTGTCACTCAGGTGATAGAGGTCTTCCAGGTGAACGTGGGCTTCCAGGATTGCAAGGAACCAAAGGTGACCCTGGGCTGCCAGGAATTGGACTTCCTGGGCCCCCAGGGCAAAAAGGTAACCAGACTGTAACAGTCAAATTAACTTTTATAAAGGAGAAGGAGAAATGTGCTAAAGCACTGAAACACCTTTAACTTTTAAATAACTAAGTTTGTTTATTGATAACAACAGCTACAGTGGAAAATAAGTGCTGTATAGATTTAGGTTGGGCATACTTTATGATCAAAATATACTCTTGCAAAAAATAAAAAATAAATAAATTATTCTATTCATATTCTAGGTAATGCACATTTTAGTCCCAATTACTTTTGCATAAATGAGTGTCAAATTTTGTTTTTGTAATCTAATCTGTAATGTTTTCTAAATACACATCATTCACTCTGCTAGGATACTCTGGGATTCCAGGTACCAATGGAATTCCAGGAGAACCTGGTCAACCAGGCCAGGATGGCTTTCCTGGTCGTGCAGGGACACCTGGGCAAAAAGTATGATGGTGGCTACCATTTAGATTTTGATCTATAATATTTCATTGAAATGGGTAAGAAATTGTCACTTTGTAATAATAATTCATTACATTTATATAGCGCTTTCCTAGACACTCAAAGCGCTTCACATAGGGGAGGGGGGGGGATCTCCTCAACCACCACCAATGTGCAGCCTCCACCTGGATGATGCGACGGCAGCCATATTGCGGCAGAACGCTCACCACACACCAGCTTACTGGTGGAGTGGAGACAGTGATGAAGCCAAATATGGGGATGATTAGTTGGCCATGATGGACAGAGGCCATTGGGCAAATTTGGCCAGGATGCCGGGGTTATACCCCTACTCTTTCAAAAGACATCCTGGGATTTTTTATGACCACAGAGAGTCAGGGCCTCGGTTTAACGTCTCATCCGAAGGACGGATTTGTCAATGATTTTGATCTGTATCGTATACAGGGTGAACCTGGCAGGGGTCTTCCTGGTCCTAAGGGTGACATAGGTCCGCAAGGAGAGTCAGGATTTCCAGGGGAAAAGGGTAATCTTGGAATGCCAGGGGTTCCTGGAACTGAGGGGCGTACTGGGCCACCTGGACCTCAAGGAATCAAAGGTACAGTTATATTATGTTTTGAATAGATTATATACCAGTTTTCAAAATGTACTTTAAGAAGTTACTAAGAAATTTTAGGAGATTCTTTTGCTCTTTTTGATGCCTTTTTTAAAAAGGGAAAAGGCTTCCTTTCGAGGGAACTTAACTGCATAATTTTGTTCATGCTACGGGAATGCTTCATATGATGCCATCTGATGTCATCAACTTCTTTATTTTCAGGACGCTGCTTTGTTTGTGTGGTGCATGTGAAAATATATGTGGTTGTTTGTCCACTCAATGCTTAGTTAGACATAATGGCAAGCTCTAAGCCTTATTTTTATCAACCGCGATTATTCTGGAAGGAACAAGAGACATAGATAGTGTTCCCCCAGTCGAAATCACCCTCAAATTTACTCTTTTGTTTCTTTGTTATTGATGCCCTAGAGGGAATGCAAAAAAATGCGTATAGGGAGTAGGGGTGGCAATCACAGGGTACCTCACGATACAATATGATACGGTACATGATACATTGCTCACAATACCGATAATATCACGATACAGCAATTCTACAATAATCCATATATCGCTAGACAATCCTATAATGACACATTATGAAATCTGTCTTACTATGAAAACAAAATGCCAGTGAAAAGTTTTTCTCTAATTATTTAACTGTTAGAAAACATCATATTTTTCAGTCTGTAAATTATTAAATTTAAAGCGGTCATCGGATGATAAAATTTACTTTTATATGGTGTTTGCATATAAATTATAAATGTGTCTTTGCAGTGGGTGGACACAACCACCATATAATGAAAAAAAAAAATCCAGATTTTCAGAAATCCAAATTGCCTGATTTTGACACTGGGGAAATAAAAGCAATATAGACCTAAACATAAAGCAAATTTGCCTGTGAACGCTTTAAAATAAAATATAGGTACGTCTAAATCAGGGTGTCACTTATATCAGTGTTATATATAGCCTAAATACATCATCATATCATCCAGCCCTAAAACTTTATAGTTTTCATTTGGTCAGTGTTTATTAAAAGACATGCAATAATGCAGAATATGCAATGATAAATATTTACTTGATGAGATGTTAATATATATAATAACAATACAAAATATATGGGTATGGTTTTACACCTAAATTCAGCATATTGACATAAAATGATCCACAATTCACTGACTGGAGTCCAGTTGCTTCTGTGAATTGCACCGATCCATTTCGTATCAACTGCTCTTTCTATAGCAGTCTGTAAAAATATACCTCCAATTTTTTGTCAAATCTTGTTGTACAGTCAACCGCAAAGCTCTTTCCCACTTTATATGTGTTGTGTCTGTTTTTCGCGGCATTCACGCTGAAAACATATACAGCCGCTAAGTCTTTTTGCCACAGTAGTTAAATTAAGTGTTTAAACACTAGCCAGCAGTGGCAGCTTCCACTTAATTGATTTTTGTAAGACTCAAAAGTAGATTAAAAAATTGTGTTTGCATTTAGCCTCTGATAACATCAAATTCAGAAACTGGGACAATACAAGTGTGGACCATAACATTAGTTTTGTTTTCATTCATTTTGTCACTTTGCAAACTCAGAAAAAATAAAATAATAACCTCAAAGTGAGCCAGAGGTGGTAAATTCCTAATAATAGTCATATTTGTATTTAGACACCTAAAATTGCGCATAGAGCTCAATTAACTTGATCGTTATAAAGGTGTTTATAACGGGTCAGCACACCTAGTTACAGCATATGAGTGCTGTGGCCAGTAGTGCTTAAGATGTCATTTTCAGGGAAGCATCCCTATCGCATCAATGAAGTGACGCAGCATTGAGTTCCTTCTCTGGGAACCTAGGTTATATATGCACTTTTTGATGATTTTTTGAATATGGCATCACAAAAGTTCTTTGAATATAAATTCATCAAGACCACCCAATCTTAGGATGGTAATTGTGAATTTAGGTTAATGAACTAAACAGCTCTGCACAGAGTTAAATGTATTGGGCAAAATTGTACTTTTAGGTTGACTGTAGATCAGGCATGTTTTGGATACTTTGTATAGGTTGTATTGTGCATGCTAGGCGGAAAATAGAGCATTGAAGTAAGCCACTCTTGGCAATAACTGTGTTTGAGAGATGGTTTGCAGGAAATTAAATAGGATGAGTTCAGGGGGTTTAATTACTTTAAATTCATTTGGATTTTCCCAGGTAACTATGGGCCACCTGGAGCTCATGGTGCGGTGGGGCCGCCAGGTCCTCCAGGACTTGGAGAACCTGGACTACCTGGACCAATGGGACCACCTGGAAGCCCTGGACCCCTTGGTGAGTTTTTTCAAGCGAGTAACACCTACACAGGTGTAGGGGAGCGAGGGGCACAATCTAACGCGGGGTTAAATGAAACACGGACCTTTTACATAGTTAGTCAGGATCATGCAGGTTGTCTTTCCACTCTTTTTCTCTCGCTGCCAGAAGATGGTCTCCCGCGAATTTGTGGAAAGTTTTGATAATATTTTGTGAAGATACTGGACAAAGAGTGTTTTGACACCATGCAAGTAAATTTTTTCATCATAGGTTTTAATTGGTTTCTGAGTTGGGTGTATGCGTTTCCAAATCTAACTTTATATTGCCTTAATCACTGTCTTGTTGGCTCAAACACAGCATCGTTTTGAAACATGTCAGCAATTCCTTGCAACTGTTAGTTAAGGCCATTGCACACTGAAGGCCATTGCACACTGAGTCCGAAATTTTCGTATGCGTTTTTTCGTGTTCGTCAGCCTAAAAATTCGTTACGCACAGAAACCTTGCACACTGAGTCCTATGTGAAACATGGAAAAAAATAGTAAGTAAAAAAAGTAAGTAAGTAAGTAATACTTTATTAATCCCCAAGGGGAAATTCTTTGTCACAATTGCCCACATATACTGTATAATAAACATAATAATTTCCGTAATATGGACATGTTATAATAAAACACATCCATATTATATTTAAAAACTCACTAACTAACGGTTCCTATGTCAGACACTTATAGGGAAGAGTTATAAAGCTTGATGGTCACTGGCAGAAATGACTTCCTGTGGCGCTCAGTGGTGCATTTTGGTAGACTATGCACACACATTCATTGATGTTCACATCTTACATGGTTTGTAACATGCCTTGATGAAATCCCAGGTCGGATTGGTATAAAAGGTGAAAAAGGTTATCAAGGTCTACCTGGTCTGGACATGCCTGGCCCTCCAGGAGACAAGGGTAGCCCTGGTTTCCCAGGTCTAACAGGATCTAAGGGTTTTCCTGGTGAACCAGGAATTCCTGGAAAAGATGGCTTCCCTGGTGAACGTGGTGAGTGCTTTTTTGATACCCATTTTCTGGCATTCTCTTGACACATACTTGTTTGTTTTAAGTTGATTCATATTTTGATTTTTTTTTTTTTTCAGGTCCAAAAGGAGAAATTGGAAGCATGGGAATAACAGGAACCCCTGGATTTCCAGGTTCCACAGGAAACCCAGGAGAACCTGGACAAAGAGGTATGAAAACACATTTAAGGCTATTCTTTTTTTATTTGGACTGAACAAGATGGCCCCTGCAGAGTTGCATTAGCTTAATCTTCTTGATGGTTGCTCTGTCTCTTTCAGGTGACCCTGGTTTGATTGGGATCAGAGGAGAGTTTGGTGATTCAGGTCCCAAGGGTGAGAGGGGAGAACAGGGTCTACAGGGGCCACCTGGTAACATGACTGATGTGGATATGGTGAACTTTAAAGGAGATAAAGGAGACCGAGGAGACAGAGGTACAGAGAGCAGAAGGTGTTTGCCATTGAGCTTTCAAGATCTAAACCAATGAAATTTTTTGTGTAGTCTTGATGACTGTAGAACAACTGGACAAGCTATATCTTTTAAGGTGAAACACGGCAGGCAATTTTTTTATTTTTTTTTTCACTGGTAAATTTTGAGATTTTGGGATATTTGTCTTCAATAATGCCTTCTTTCAGACTTAAATACACATTTAGGTCTTTATTTTACGAAACTTTGTTATTCTAATGTACAGGATAACAAACGTATAAATTCTAAAATGTGAACACAATGAAAAAAATATTTTGAACCTGACTTTATCCAATCCTCAGATTTTTGAAATATATGCAAATTAGTGCATATTTAATTAGATAATGCATAATTTGCATATTTAAACATTAAATTACAGAACACTTGTAATATATAATGTAGGTAATCAACTGGGAAAGTTTTATGGTGATATCTGCTAGTTAAAAAAAAAAACTAATCACCTGTAGTGTCTCGCCTTAAGCCAAATTATGCAAGTAATTTAACAGTAAAAATATTAACAGATGCAAGTAAATAGCAATAATCTTTGGTTAAATGTTAAGGAAAAACACATTTCTGGATTGGTGGCATTCAACAAAAGCAATAATCAAAGATTTTGCTGTTGAAAATTAGTGAAATGTAAACAAATAAAAAAAAAAAAGATTTGTCTCTCAGGTGATCCTGGTCCTTCTGGAGATAGGGGGAACCCTGGAATACGTGGAGACCCTGGAATGCAAGGAAAAGATGGAATGCCAGGATCACCTGGACAGCCAGGTTAGTCTCTACTAAAGCAAAAATCGGACTTTTAAACGTCTGTTTAAAATTATGATAGATGTTAAGCACTATCATACAATAATGTTATTATGAGAACGTTATTCGATTACTGTGTATACACTGTAGGTCAGAAAGGAGACTCTGGAATCCCTGGTGACCCGGGACGTGTTGGAGAACCTGGAGAGACAGGTCCAAGAGGAGACATGGGATATCCAGGTGCATATACTACTCTACTCTTCTCTATGTGGGTTAATATAAAAATAATAATTAATAAAAAAAACGAAAAATGGGTAATAGAAAGAAAGAAAGAAAGAAAGAAAGAAAGAAAGAAAGAAAGAAAGAAAGAAAGAAAGAAAGAAAGAAAGAAAGAAAGAAAGAAAGAAAGAAAGAAAGAAAGAAAGAAAGAAAGAAAGAAAGAAAGAAAGAAAATGGGTAATACTTTAGATTAAGTTCTGTAAATTAGATTAACAATTCTCACAATTAACTTGTTTATCATCCGGTTTCGTAACTAGTAGACAAGGAGAAGCCCAACTGGAACTAGATTGTTCTGCAAGTCCAAAAGATATAACCTCCGATTCCAAAAGTTTTAGTTTTTCAGGAGACACACGATAAAATCGCTGTAGAATAAGATGGGAGTCACTGACATCAATATAATGCTGAATAAAAAAACACTTGAAACTTTGTTATCAGATGTATTAATTCCTTACTATTATCTTGAGATAAATGCCCAAGCATAATCTCCAGTCTCTTTAACTCCCGAGAATTACGGAGTTAATTAAATATTTGTCAAAAATATCCTTCTTAACTCCATCTAACAAAGAACCACTTTCACTTAGATTTAATTTCAGCACCTCCGACCGTGACGTTTGGTCTTGTTGCACGGAACAAATGAGGCTTCAATAAATTTACATGGCACAGCGAGCCGCCTTCTTCCTATCCGGAGTGGAAATCATATAATTTTGTTCAGAAAGTTGTTCAAGCACAATATAGGGTCCAGAAAAATTAGCAGAAAAGTGGAACCAGTCATTGGAAGCATCATCAAAACCTGATCTCCAGAATTGAATTCCCTGTTTTCTGCCTTTTGATCAAACCAGACTTTCATTTTTGCCTTATTTTGTTATTACTAAAAGAACATTTGAACAAATAAATAACTCACCAGATCCAACAGATCACACTTCAACTGCAGGAAGAAAAGCCGTAAACTAACTATCCAACTAATATATAAACAACTAATTATCTCAACCCTAGTCTTCAGTCCGCCCACATGCAGCTCAAATATTGTGGAGGTTGCGGTTTAGAATGCAATAAGCCATATAACTTAGGCTGTTAGGCTGAAGAGTGTTTAACGCTTTTATTTTTAGTTTGTTGTGTTTGGTGCCTAGGATGTGGGTAGACTGGTTAGCAGTTGAGCTGAATGTATTATAAAGGTTCTTAGCATTAGTCTACAGGCAGGTGTTGAACCATGGCTGTTCCACTGTCAGGGTACTTTTGTTTAGGCCGTTTCTTAATGACCATTTTGTGGTTCTTTAGGTTCGACTGGGCCAAAAGGTCTTAAAGGTGTTGGTGGGTTGCCGGGGCACCCTGGATTTAAGGGTTTTGATGGCCCCAAAGGAGATAAAGGAGATCCTGGTCCAGAGGCGAAAGGAATCACCGGTCCCCCTGGACCGAAGGTTTGTGCTGTTGTATGAGACTCATACTATGATTATAAATAAGTGTAAATTTGCACTTTATCAATTCCAATAAATATCTTCCTTTGACACATCATTACAGGGAAATGTAGGAGCCCCTGGTTTCCCTGGTGAACCTGGATATAAGGGACAGAAGGGTACAATGGGTATCCCAGGGAGTCCTGGATCTCACGGAACTAAAGGAGACACAGGATTGATTGGTTACCAAGGCAAGATAATTCCAAAGATCAATGCATTTACACTTAAATTTTGCACATTACACTTAATGTGTTAACTTTTTTTGGACAATAATACAATACAATGTGTCTTTCATTCATGAGCAGGCAGTCCAGGGAAGCCAGGCGAGAAAGGTGTCAGTGGTTTGCCGGGCTCCCCAGGAGATCCTGGGTTAGCAGGGCGTCCAGGTAAACTGAAATACAGTTTAATAAGGCACCCATTTAATGTTGCTAAACACATTCAGAACGTTTCTGTCCTACTGTATGTAGAACCCTTCTGAGAAAGACAAAATAAATGTGCATAAAGTTACTTTACAGCAAGCTTCAAATGTGCCACAAACATTTGGTTTGGATTTTTTTTTTTGGATTAGGTGAACCTGGTCTGCAGGGTCCTCCAGGTCCATATGGGGACAAAGGTGAACCAGGGGTAGATGGAATTCCTGGATTCACTGGAGTTAGAGGAGAACCCGGTGAGATTGTGTAGCTCTAAAGGTGACGCGCTCTAAGGATCTAAAATCCTCGAGCAATGCCAAGTGTACCATCCTCAAAACCAGTTGAAACACTTGATTTACAATACAAAGTTTATGAATCATGTTTTCTTTGTTGAAACATTTCTACGCATTATTCTCACACAAATGTGTGCATACTGTACACATGGTTTGTGAAAGAGACCCGATGATCTAAAGACAAACAATTGTTCTGTTTCTTCAGGTTTACCTGGGAAAGGACTGCCAGGATCCCGCGGAGAGCCTGGCAGCAAAGGTTAGAATCACGGGTCCTCAAGAATTCGGTTGTCATTTATGGAGGACTACGAGTTCTACTAAAAATGAATGCATTTTTCAATTTTGAGGATATTAAACATTAACACTTCTCCTTGTCTCCACACAGGTGACAAAGGCAACCCTGGTCTTCCTGGCATTCCCGGGGGTCCAGGTATTCCTGGAACCAAAGGTGATAAAGGAGCGCAAGGATTCTCAGGGGACCTAGGTCAACCTGGAGAGAGAGGACTTCCAGGAGAATCAATGGAGGGGCCTAAAGGGGACAAGGGACCTCAGGGGCCGCCAGGAGAAAAAGGTGAATCCTAAACATTCTCAATCATTTTCTTGTTAGTAGTCAAACAGTTTGCGGGTTTCACTATGATTATACAATGTTATAGTTGTTACTCTTGTTAATAACTGAACTGTATTGGACTGCATACTCTAAAGCATGACTGTGAATGTGGCCTGCATCATCTTACACCCAGTTAAAATTTGCACTGCAGGTACGACTGGTGTTCCAGGCCAACCTGGCTTTCCAGGCAATGTTGGATCTAAAGGAGAGAAGGGAGATGTTGGCAGCCCTGGATCACAAGGCTCTCAAGGGTATAAAGGAGACAAAGGTTTCATTGGTGGCCATGTGAGTTTGTAAAGGTTACATCTTCTAAAATGAAACGTGTCTTTATATTGATAGGGTATCAATTAACACATTTGTGCTATGTAGGGTGAACCTGGATTGCCTGGTTATAATGGACAAAAGGGGGAGGCTGGAACACAAGGTGTTCCTGGTTTCCCTGGTAAGATTTAAGATGAAATTTGACTTGACAGAATGATGAAGTGCAATTTATTTGTCCTTTTGTGTCATCCTTCATATTTATATAAAGCAATACTTGACAGAGATGGTAGATTGAGTGTCTTTCATTCCAGGTATGAAGGGTGAGGTAGGAGTGTTTGGATTAAAGGGTGATGCAGGTGATAGAGGATTCCCAGGTCTCAAAGGTATGAACAAAACTTAGATTTTCATTAAATTGTATCGTTAGTGTCTATCCATGTTTATCCAGATAAACCCAGTTTATTCAGATAAACTTTTTTAATTGTATAGCTAATATTATATTAATAGTATACTTCAATTGTATTGCTTTATATTGTCCATAATTGTTCATAAAATTAATGATTAAATTTAGTATATTATATCATTCTGAGAATATAATTCAGATTATATTGCTTGATGACTGTTGATGTGTTCACGATTATAGATTCAAATTGCTTCCACAAATCCCTATTCGAAACACCTGGATATGTGGTGTAGCAACTATAATAAAATGACAATTTACGTACGAATGTTCTATTTTCTATGTTAAGTTTTACTGAATTTCTGCATTTGATATTTTTATTTTGAGGTAACGAAGGCCCCCCTGGACCCCCTGGGCCACACACATATGTAAAGGGCGATCCTGGTCGTCCAGGACCACAGGGTCCCCAAGGTCTAATTGGAATTCAAGGCCTCCCTGGACTGAAAGGACAACAGGGTGAGTCTTTTAACCATCTGAACTTACAAGTCTATGAAAAAAGTTGACATCTCTTAACAAAAAACCTCTCTCCTAGGTGTGATGGGACCTCAGGGTTTAAAAGGATCTGATGGGACACCTGGCTATGATGGACATCCTGGAGCCAAAGGAGAGCCTGGACAGACTGGACCTTCTGGTAGGTGCACAGATTCTCCAATTATGTTAACAGACATTACCAGTCCGAGTCAGAAGAACTGGAGGAAAGTTCTGGAAATTTCAGCAAAACTGAAATGACTTTCATTCATAGGATCGCTTATGCTCACTGATCTCTTTTTTATTCCCCAAATTCTCTTTTCTGCAGGCCCCAGAGGGCACCCTGGGCCCTCAGGGCCTGATGGCATCCCGGGTCACATCGGCCCTCCTGGCCCTTCCTCAATGGACCATGGCTTCCTTGTAACTCGCCACAGTCAGAATATTGATGTTCCACAATGTCCTGATGGAACAACACTGATTTACGATGGATATTCGCTGCTTTATGTCCAGGGCAACGAGAGATCACATGGGCAAGACCTAGGTCAGCACAGTAATCACACAATTTTTATAGCAACACTAATATTAATAATGTTGAAAACAAATTTTTTTGGCAACCTTGAGGTAATACCATTCAAAAATAAATAAATAAATGAAAGTAAAATTAATAATTAATTAATATTTTTACACAGCAAGGATGCATTGCATTAATCAAAAGTGACAGTAAAGTAATTTATAAGGTTGCAATGCGTTTCTATTTCAAATAAATGCTGTTCTTTTGAACTTTCTATCCATCCAAAATTGTTAAGCAGCAAACAAATGCATTGATTATGAGAACTATTAATAATAATTGAACACCAATAATAGTTGATAATAATTGAGCAGCCAATCAGCTTTTTAGAATGATTTCTGAAGGATCATGTGGCACTGAAGTCTGGAGTAATGATTTCATTTTAAAATATATTCAGATATAATTGTAATAATAATAGAAAACATTTTTATTTTATTTTAATAATATTTCACAATATTACTGTTTTTACTGAGTTTCTGATCAAATAAATGCAGCCTTGGTAAGCAAAATAGAGAGAGAAAATAAAAGGTAGAGTAGTTTTTATGGAATATAAATCATAGTTAAATTGTCCCTGACATTCCTGCTCTATTTACTCTATAGGTACAGCTGGTAGCTGCCTAAGGAAGTTCAGCCCAATGCCTTTCCTCTTCTGCAACATCAACAACGTATGTAATTTTGCATCTCGTAATGACTATTCCTACTGGCTCACCTCTCCCGAGCCTATGCCAATGAGCATGGCCCCTGTTACCGGTCAGAGCATCAAACCCTTCATCAGCAGGTTTGAGATCTTTTATGAAATATTTGCTATTTCCATGACTAACAATTCCTCTTCCTACTCATGTGCATGTATGTTTTCCTGTGACAGATGTGCAGTTTGTGAGGCTCCTGCTATGGTGATAGCAGTGCACAGCCAGACCATCCAGATCCCAACCTGCCCTCGCGGTTGGGATTCTCTCTGGATCGGATATTCTTTCGTCATGGTGAGGAGAATTGTTTTTATAGGGTTGTACCATAGTATATTAAAAAAAAAAAAACTCGGTATCACCATATTTCTTAATGTGATAGTCAAATCACTTAGGCGGCAAATTATTTACATAAATGCTGCAGGTTTCAGAGAGACAGTGTTTCTTGTCTTGAACGAACGCAGTGCTGTGCTTCACTCTGAAAATGGCTGCACAAATATTTATTTGCCGGTAACTCACCAAAATAAAAGTTCAATGTTTTAAAAGTTCAAAAAATTAAGAAATTTAGACAGAAATATTAGTATTATGAATTATATATGAAATCATTTTTATTCTTTTTTTTATTAAATACTTGTTTTTTTTATAGATTTATTTTTACAATACAATAGTATTATTGCAAAATATATCCTTGTTTTATCTTATAAAACAATTATTATAATATTGTTGTCATATTAAATAAACTCAAATATTTTTAAAAATATATATATTTTTAATCATATTCTTATTTTTTAGATTCACTGTACAACATCACCCCAATCATTCTTGAACGATTCATTCTTTCCAAACATAGGAAGCTAAATATGTTTACATTCATAATTCCCAAGGACGATTCAGTGAGAATGTGTACTTGTGAATGGTCGGTTGACGTCTCACTTTGTGTGTCTGTGTAATAGCACACCAGTGCTGGTGCTGAGGGCTCCGGTCAGGCTCTGGCCTCTCCTGGCTCTTGTCTGGAAGAATTTCGTTCGGCTCCCTTCATCGAATGTCATGGTCGGGGCACCTGCAACTACTATGCTAATTCCTACAGCTTCTGGTTAGCCACCATAGAGGACAGCGATATGTTTACGTAAGCTTTTACACTTTATATTCCTTGACAACTGGCTGAACTCTCATGTAGTTACCCTTTTAATGGATGCACCCTTTCTTTCCTTCGACTTCACACAGAATATGTCAGAAGCTGTTTTAAAAATATATATATATTATTTGAAATATTCAAAATCTTAAAAAAATGTAATTGTTTTTATGTATCGCTAAATAGAACCCATGTCTAATATAACCAATAACCAGGTCAACTTAAAAAAAATAAGAAGTACAAATACATTTTAATTTATTCTTAAGCTCAACTGAGAGACAACTAATAAAACAACATTTTGTTTTTCAGAATGTGTCCACTTTACACATTACATTACATTGCATGGTACTGTAATAATTTACAATAACAATATGCAGTTAAAACATTCTTTCAGAAAAATAATGACTTGTATATGATATATCTTGTTATTTAGTATTTACTTAGGACTGATGGTACAAACATGTGAAGCATATAATTAAATAACTATTTAAACAAAAAATGTATCGAATTTCATATTTTGTATGATTAGTTTAATAATTAGATTAATAAATAAATTGAATAATCATTATATACGCAGTTTTGGAATATTACCATAATATATTACAAATTTAACTCAAGAAGATTGACCAGCACAACATAACATCCTGTTTCCATGATGAAATAAAAAAAAAATTTAATTGGGACATTCATATTAGAATTCAGAATTTATTATCGGTTTGATATTTGTTGCCAAATTCTGAAAATATGTGAGAGAAAAAAATGCCAAATTATCAAATTCTGAGAAATTTGAACACTTTGTAAGATTATAACTGACAATTTTGACATATAAACTATTGCAGTATATTATAGACTTCTTTTACAAATAAAATAAAAATAAATTAAAAAGGCCAATTCGGAGATTCGAAAACATCTAATTCTTAGAAGGAAAGGCCAAATTGCAAGATATTATCTCAAAATTATGAGATATAAGCTCACAGTTATGAGAGAGTCTGAATTGCAAGATGTTAACTTAAAAAAAAATAATATAAAATAGGAATTTTAAGAAATAGACGACTATTATTATTATTATTATTTTATTCCAATGCAGAAACTTCCATGGTTTCCACACTTCCAACGATTGGTCAACTGCTCTTTTATCACAGTAGATTCGTACAATAATAATAATACTAATAAAAAATGGAAATATGTACTTTCCTGTTCTCCTGTTAAATATCTGTTTTTATTGTGGTTACAGGAAACCTGTCCCTACAACACTAAAAGCCGGAAATCTACGAACTCACATCAGCAGGTGTCAAGTGTGCATGAAGAGGGTATAGACCAGCCTCAGCATTGCATCTGCTCTTTATCTTCCAGATTTACGAACAAACGACGAACGTATGGTGCTACTTCTATGAAAAGCCATAGACAAAAAAAAAACAACTTCAAGAACACATATAGAAAAAAACCTGTCTCAACGTTTATAGCAATGGAACCTCAAGATCTACTGGCACATTTGCTTCACACAGAGCGCTTAACTAACATTGTTCCATTGTGTCTATGAATGAAACCTGTTTACACTTGCACTGAGTATATGTATTAGTAAGCAGGTAACCATCTTCAACAAATCCATATGATATTCCGTCCAAGCCTTCTTATTTATCATGCCACTCAATGATATCAGATGCAGCCTATCTTCTCTATTTCTCTCTAAAAATGTATAATCAAGAAACACTAACATTATAGAATAATTATATTTTCCTACTGTAAGTCGGTTTGTCAGCACCCTCTTTGTATGATGTAGGAAAGGCAAAGATTAAGCTTTATTGTAAATATAGTGCTCTATTTAGTTAACACTCTAAGTCACCATAATCTCTTCAGGTAAATGCCATTGATTTTGTTATACTTAGTTATTTATGAAAACGTATGCGATGAGAGTTTAAGCACCAAGGGGCCTTTCCTTTCTACATTGATTTATTTGGTAACCACTGCAAAAGACCTTTGGCACATAAACTGTTATATTTATGTGGGTTTTTTTTTTTTCAAGTTTTTTTTTTTTTTTTTGTGCAGTATGAGCATGGCCTTTCGACTGAAACTTGCCATGTATCGATGTGTATGTTTGTTTATGTGTGTATATTTCCACTTTCCTTTTGGTGAGGAAATGTTGTCATTGTGTAATGGCACAGTTTCAGTCTCAAGCTGTGTTCAAAATCGACCCCTATACACTTATTCCATACATTAGTCCACTAATATAGTCAAATTGAAGGAGTGAATGAATACGATTGAGTGAATTCGGACACTGAGTGCACCGGAAGGCTATTTGAAAAGTAGCAAACTGGCAGCGCCAGAAGTAATGAAAAGATTTATTTTGAACTATGCCATGAAAACTAGCATGTGCAAACCTATAAACAATTTAATAATCAATTAAAAAGGAATCCCCAGACATAAGTATAGTGTTGGCCCAGATCCACGTGTTCCATATGTGGGACGACACAATGTTGCTGAGTTTATTACTTGTAGCCACATTGGACCAGCGATTTGGAAAATGGAATTTTCTGGAACGCCAACTTCTGGCGAGACATGAGGAATTCATTCTCCGTGACCCTCACTGTGCATTATGGGTATTCTCTAGCCATTGAGTGTACATCAGTCGTACACTCGTTATTGAGGTGCAATCTGGGATTGAATGAGTGTACTCGATAATTTTCACTATGGTTTCAGACACCACTACAAATGGCTGTCCCCTCAAATAGTGCCCTATTTAATATACGGGGTTGTTTTCGGATACAATCTCAGTTTTTCCATAATGTCATTTAAGTTTCTAAGAAAATACACTACATTCTTATAGGGATAGGTCACTTTGAAATTCATTTTTGATATGTTTTAGCTTACCTCAAGGGCATCCAAGATGGTGTCTTTGTTTCCACAGTATTTTCAATTTAGATATTTTTAGGTCAAACCGTTTATGTCTGTCAGTCATATAACGCAGGTTTAGGGGTTCCACCTCAAAGAGCATGCACAGAGTCCAATTTAAACATGATTTAATGACTCGTACACATTGATGGCCTAAGACACGAAACGAGCGGTTTGTGTGAGAAAACGAACAGTATTTATAACTTTTTTACCTCTTGCAACGTCTAAGTGATCTAAAGGCACGGTCACTTCGGTCTGCGCAAGCGCCGGAAGTGATCTCTTGCGCGATTGCCAAAAAAACGTTGTCTGTTGATATATCGAAATTGTCTTCCATTGCAATTTCCTGTAAATCTAAATATGTTTAGATCTTCACAGTGAAGGATAACACTTCTGAAAACTCTGTGTAAACCATGAGTGACGTACACACGCAAGAGATCACTTCCAGGGCTTTCCAGCGTGCTTGCGCAGATAGAAGCGCCCTCAGATCAGTTGGATGTGGCTGTGGTTACAAGAGGTAAAAACGATATAAATAAGGTTCGTTTTCTCACACAAACCGCTCGTTTCGTGTCTTAGGCCATCAATGTGTACTTACATTTGCAAGTCATTAAATCATGTTTAATTTGAACTTGTATGTGCATGCTCTTTGAGGTGGACCCCATAAACCTCCATTATATGACTGACAGACAAGAACGGTTTGACCTAAAAATATCAAAATTGAAAATACTGTGGAAACAAAGACACCTACATCTTGGATGCCATTGAGGTAAGCTAAAACATATCAAAAATTAATTTCAAAGTGAACTATCCCTTTAAAGATAAAGGTTATTGGCCCTAATTGTTTTATGAAGATCCTTTAACATCAATGGAACCTTTCTGCACAAAATGATTTTGTTTGTTTCTTTTTTTATATATATATAGTGGAAAAAGTTTCTTTAGATTATTAAAATGCTTTTTACATTAAGAAAACCAGGGTTCTTGTAGGAACTGTTCATTAAAAGGTTCTTTGAGCAACCAAAATGGTTCTTCTATGGAATCGCTGTAAAATCTTCCATTTAGAGTGTCCGGTTGATCTCATTCCAGGTCAAATATATACACATGTAGTCCCTTCTGTATCTCTTTATAGCTCAAGATATTCATATGTTGAACATACAGTATGTCCAAATGCACTATAGTAAGTCTTTAAAGTTGCCTTTAAAAATGATTTTGGCAGAAATTGAAGCTCATCACATCTTGTTTGTTGACTCCTCATTTTCTCACTCAATTGACTTGAACTCATCAGCAAACTTGATTCCTACCACATCTATGGCAAACTCGTCCAGAATGTAGAATCTGTGTCTGAAGTAAGCATGTTCCCTCTTGTGCTATCTTTAATTTGCACAGAATCGTATTGCCTATAGATTCTGCTTTATGTCTTGAGTTTATTTTGTCTTAATGCATCAGACACCAGACCAAATAACCGGCACATGTCCCCCTTAAACAGTGGATTTGTTGTTCATGATTTATGTTTGTTATCAATTTACACTGATAATACTTGACTATGCAATCTACAGTACTTGCTTTTACGAAACCTTACCCGCAGTTGACGTTTTTTTGTAGAATTGATCAAATTCTTCCACTAATGTAAATAGCTAGTTGTGTTTAAATTGTGCCTTACATGAATTTGTGTGTGAAGAGGATGTGAGCCCACACAATGTCACTTATCTTGCACACCCGCTGTAGCTCTGTGCATCGATGTGTCCATGAAGTATTAACGGCTCTTGCTTTGAAATATGTTGATTAATACAGAGGTTGATTGAAATTGATGAAAATATATATTTTTTCAGTGTCAAAGGATTTCAGTGATGCCCCCATTCTATACTGTCATACAATAAAAATGTTTGTATAAATGTGTAATATGTTTGTCTTTTTTATATCAAAAAACAGGGTTATATTTTTATTTTTCCCCAACAAAAATACAATTAATGCAGTTGAAAATATCAGTTTCCCCAAAAATGTAAATTCTGCTCAAATTTACTCACCGTATGTTGATCGAAAACTGTGTGGCAATGTTGTTTGAACTCACCGTTCTTGTGTTCCACAGAAGAAAAAAAGTCATACAGGTTTCGAAACAACATGAGAGTGAGTAAATGATTAAAAGCATTTATCCTTTTTAAAATGTAGCCAATGATTCCATTATTGCTCCAAACACATAATGTTTATTGGTTTACTCAATTCATGAGTGTTTATTTGATTTTTTTTTTAATTAAGTGATTTTATGTGTGTTTGTCATTTTTATACATTTCTATTTAGCTTTGATTTGTTTTTATAGTATTTATATGTCATTTAAATATTTCATTTTATTTCAGCTTACGTATAATGGCCTGGAGAGGGCACTCTAAGAACACTTCATTTTTACAAAGCCTAACCCTTTCTTCAACTCATTCCTGTAAAGAACATATCACATTACAAAACAAAGGCCATTAGATTACCTTTCATATTATTTACTTTGCTTTACCACTTCATTTAATCCTCAATAAGACTAATTATAAATTCAGAGCTAGAAAAACAAAACAAAAAAAACTTTGTTTTATTTACACAGTCTTTTTATTTAAGACTAAAATCACTTTCCAAAATTATACAATATATATATATATATATATATATATATATATATTATTATATCTGAACTTTTCTTCAGGGTGTAATCAGTAGACTGACTTTTTCAGACTGAATTTTGAACTGACTTTGTCAAATTACGGTAAAAAAAAAAAAAAAAAAAAAAAAAAAAAAACCTGGAGCTGAAACTGTCTAAAACATTCAAATGCATTTTCACTATCTGTCAAAAAAAAAATAAATAAATAAATAAATAAATAATATATATATATATATATATATATATATATATATATAATCTATTTTCATATTTTAAACATATATTTTTAAAATAAAATATATTTTTTTACAGTAAAAAAAAGTAAAAAATATATTTTCATGATTTGTAATCACAACTTTTTTTCTTTTGTCAAATAAACTTATAAACGTAATTTATCTGGTTCAAATAACATAATATTTTGAGTTTCTGGTGATTAAATTTTTTACATTTTCGACGCTTCTCGACACATGCACGAGAATTGCGATCTTCTTCAACTACTTCAGTTCAGTTCTCGCGCATGCGTCGTGGAAATCTCTCGAACTCTCGTTTCAGGCCTACAAGGAAGAAAAGGAATAGTCGAATAAAGTCGTTATTTTTGTTTGTTTTTTCGCACAAAAAGTATTCTCGTCGCTTAATAAATCTATAGTTGAACCACTGTAGTCACATGGAATATTAAAACATTTTCTTCATTGACTTTCTGGGCCGTCAAGTTTCGATCCCTAAGGCAGCCTATGTAGCAGTGATCCACCTCTCAAATTTAATCAAAAATATCTTCATTTGTGTTCTGAAGACGAACGAAGGTCTTACGGGTTTGGTACAGCATGGGGGTGAGTAATTAATGACTTAATTTTCATTTTTGGGTGAACTATCCCTTTAACTCCTATGTGTCTAAAGTGGTGTGTGTGAGCACCCAGGCCCGTGCACACAGATCAATGAGTGAGAGAATAGATAACTTTTCTCTTTCATCTCTCTGTTTTTATCTCATGCTATTTCTCTCCACTCTGTTTACCAATCGGACAAACATGGCCTTTTACCCCATTCAGTCACAAGCTGCTGTTAAAATGACGTGTATGAATGGGTGACCTTTGACCCAGAGTGAAGTAAACTAGATAGAAGTGTCTCAGGATGCCGCTTTCAATCTGTGTGGATATATTTATCCGCTTTGAACAAGTCATTTACATTATGTAAATACTGGAGCATATATATATATATATATATATATATATATATATATATATATATATATATATCAGATGAGTTATGATTGTTTTATTTTAGATATCTTCAAGTTCCTGTTCCTTAGAGTGACCTTGAGCATACAGTTATTTGAGTGTGGGTGTTTATGGGGTGAGAGGAGCAGCTGAGATGTGTTGTGAAACTCTGTCGGTCAAAGGGAACATGCTGGAGAAGAGGATGGCAGTAATTTAAGGTGAGGGGTCTGTGCTGTCACCTACACATGGACAGAGAGACACACAATAGATCAGTTTGAGATGGACAAACTTCACGGAGACTGTACAAAGCGGGCAAAATACTTTTGGTATTCATAGAGAGAGAGAAAAAAAATGCAATTTCTGCGCTTGACCAACCAGCTGAATTAAAATGGCCACACTGGTATGATAAGGACTGGTACATATTCAGAAACATTCTTACTACTGTATATTGGACAAAATATTTTAATTTTACTTTTTTTTTTAATCAAAATGTTTCGAACACGAAACTGCTGTATCCGAAATCACATAATCACGAATCATCTGTTTCTGTTCTGATTTGTGCATGCTGTGAATACATCATATCCTAAACTTGATTAAAGCTGTATTTGTTCTGATTGCACTGCTGTGCATTTTCTAAGCTTTGGGCATTTCTGTAGCCTTGCGTTAAAACACGTCTATTTGATATGATGGTTGCTTGAATGTTCATGCTATGGATTCCCAGCATGTCCCTCCTCCCCCTGCTTATCTTTTGCCAAGAGCACAACAAAGGGCATGTCTCAACACTCTTTTCCTAAGGTTACTCTATTCCTTCAAACAAATATTTCTGCTGCCCTGTGCCCATGGAGTCATGAGTCATGAGGGAAGACTGGGGTGAGTTTTGGTGTAGTGTTGCCTGAGGCATGCTGGCACTGCAAATTCCCACTGCTCTATCACCTGAGTTCACCTGTGACTGCTGTGGGCATGCATACATCAGCGCCAACAATCTATACACAAAATGGGTTGAGTTCTCAAAATGGATGTTTTTGCCATGCTGTCGTGATAGGTTATTCTGCATTCAAATGCTTTCTCATTTTCTCAAGGTAAGCAAACTATTTGAAGGTCAATTGCCCTGTGTGATTGTGGAACATTCAAAACTCCATAAACCAATAGAGTGCAACAGTCATGTTCTGGAAGTAAATATCCGATTTATTTTCTCCATATATAGGGGAATAGATTTTAAATGACAACTTATAAACCGTTAACTACTATTCATTGCTGGTAAACATGCTTTTGTTGAAGTCATCAGCCCACATTATTTCAACTTAATGGTAAATAATCATTTTTAACGTCTCATCCCAAGACGTCATCTAACTGACACTTTTGACACATCCGAAGTGTTAGGGTACCCTTTAACGTCAGTTAGATGACGCTATCTAACCCTAACCCTACCCCAGACCGAAGCGCCCGTGCCTTCAGATCACTTGGACGTGGCTGTGGTTACAAGAGGTAAAAACGATATAAATAAAGTTTGTTTTCTCACACAAACTGCTCGTTTCCTGTCTTATGCTACGTTCACACCGGACGCGAATCGCGCGTCTAGTTTGACGCTTGACCACTTTGTGTTATTTCGCGTGTCAAGAGCGAAACTGGCGCGCGTAAAAACAAAAGTTTGAAGCGAAATTTACGCGAGTGACGCGCTTCAGAATCGAAATCCGTTGGCGGCCATTGTTTTTATGTCGACCGAGCATTCATCAAGAGAGTTACCGCTCTGTATTTACTCTGGAGAGCAGAACAGCGGCGTGGGGATCATCGTCGCCGTATATTTGTGTCCACCGGAGCCGAACCGTTTGGTGAGTTTCACCATTTGCTCGCTCCAGGAGCTGCGCTGGATGACGGCCGCTGTCAGCGGTACTTCCGCCTGTCACGCGCCCAGTTTGATGACATGTTGTCCCGCATCGGAGCGAGGATCACCCTCGCCCTCATCCACCTAATCTAGCTGTCATTTATTTTTGTTTTGATAATAAATAGAGCCAGCCTTCAAAAGTTATTAACCTGTCCTGTGATTTTTTTTCTCTCTCTCACGTCCAGACACGAATTTATGCACATATATTGATTGTCTTTACAACATAATACTATTTTATATAATCTAGCTATGGAATGAATAACATTCAATACAAAATGAACATGTCTCGTATATAGAAATAATGATTTAAGTGATAAAACATTAGCTTTGTTGTGCATAATCCCACTAGTCATATTAACAAAATAATTTATTGAAGCATCCAGACACTTCACCACGTGAGCAAGCAGCTAGGCTCCTGATTGGTTAACACGGCGCGAATTCACGCCAAAGTTCAGATTTTTCAACTCGGGCGGCAGACGCGAATTCGCGTCAAACGCGTGAATGCACAAATGGCACATTCGCGCTTAACGCGCCAGACGCTCAATACGCGCGAATGAGGCGTCTTCCGCACCACGCTCCATGGCTCATTTGCGCCGCAGGAATTTTTCACGCGCGTAAAGCGTCTTTGCATTGACTTAACATTGAAATCAGTCACGCCTGACGCCCTATTCGCGTCCGGTGTGAACGTAGCATTAGGCCATCAATGTGTACTTACATTTGAAAGTCATTAAATCATGTTTAATTTGGACTTCTCTGTGCATGCTCTTTGAGGAGGACCCCATAAACGGTTTGACCTAAAAATATGAAAATTGTAAATACTATGGAAACAAAGACACCTACAACTTGGATGCCCTTGAGGTAAGCTAAAACATATCAAAAATTAATTTCAAATTGAACTATCCTTTTAAGAAAATCTGCTTTTCACTTTTTTGTTTCGAAGCAAAGTTTGTAATGTCATGATTCGTTGCTGACTGGTTTGGTTCATAGCTTTTGTTTGTAAGACTTTACACTTCCTCTGGAAATAAAAAATATAATAATGAGAATATTAATATAAATTATGTTGCACTCTATCATGAGAGTTTGGGGCAGCGTTATTTGTTTGCCCGACCAACTGAAGACAAGGGAGTGATCAGTAAATCTGTCTGAATACAGTAATTTGTTTTGACATTTTGTTTGATGAAACTAGTCAATTCGAAAATGCAAACTGAATTTTTAACACTGCTGTCTTTATACAGTACATGTCTGACGGTAATGGAATTTAAGTTTTAAGTTGTGTAATTTGGGTGAAAAGGTCCAAAACTAACACTTGGCACCATAATACATGGTTTGGAATTGGATAGGGAATTATACTCATTCATGTCAAATATGTGCATTTATTTATAGGGGTAATTCAACGGTGAAATAACACTTGGCTGTCTATTACTGATCTCCCTGCACTGACACTATTGGATATAGTTAAGTATTCATATAGTTTAGCTTAGCTTTCTACAGAGCTGCTTTATATAGCTGAATTGGCTTCCTGAAGTTAAGCCAACTCCTTGTTTCCTGTCTGCAATTATTAGCCGAACTTGATTAATTCAGGTGTGTCTGATTATTGTTGCCGTGACTACTGAGGTCAGGCACACCTGGATTAATCAATTTGTCCAATAATGGCAGACATGAAACAAGTAGCTGGCTTAATGCTGCGTTCCAGGCAGGTTTTTGAACACGTAAATCACGACTTCAAACCACGACTTACGACTTTGTAGCATTCCAGGTCATTCACGCCAAACTACCTAGATGTAAACAAACCAGCATGACGGACCTTACAGGGCTCACGCGCGTTTGTAATATTTTCTAACGCCAAAGGTGCTTACTCCTTGTTTATTTGTGGGAAACTGAGGAGGAAAAATAGCGCATGAGGCAAGATAAGCTGTTACTCTTTATTTTACTTTATTTGTATATTTGGAAATGTATTTGGTATATATTTATCCTTGTACTCAATGGACTGAAAACTAGTTGACGTTATATTGTCCTAAAGTGTATTCTCACCATGTACCGCCTGTAGAAACACTGCATCAGTAGGGGCTGTCATTGGTTCGCGGGCTATGTGACGTCAGAACTCGAAACTGGGAGTACATCAATCTAGTACGAGTTCACGGGTGGGAAGTCACGAGTTTGACTGCCGTTCCAGTGCACTTTCACGGGTATAAGGTTGGAAAAACACGAGTTACAGGTTGCCTGGAACGCGGCATAAGTTCAGGAAGTAGTGCAGCTGTGCATAAAGCCAATTGAACTCATTTCATAATGGATTTCAATTTACACTGTTATTGAACTGAAATGAATCAACAATGAACTGATTTCAATGGATTAATGACTGTTTACTATTGTCTTTTTAGAGCTGCTTTACGGCAGAGTTTACATAATTGAATCATTATTTTCTGAAAAGCTGCTATGAAACAATCTGTATTGTATAAAGCGCTATATAAATAAAGGTGGCTTGACAACTATGGCTTGAAAGTTCAGTAATAGACTTGTAAGTACCTTTTGAGTATGTAAATATGCATGCCTCCACTAATTTAAGCTCTGTTACTAGGGGGTGGGTGGACACAAGGTCAGTTTTTACAGTCTGATTGTGTCCTTCTGTAACCCTCTGAACACATGGCCCCATAGCGTACGTGTGCTAGCCACAACTACAAATCACAGATATTAGGCCCGATACAGCATGTTCCCGTATGTGTGTGCCCTGATTTTGGAAAGCAAAATCCTACAGAACATTCACACTGTTGTGCACATGAAAGTGTCAAGGCAGTTTTCTTTCAACCTGCTCTCATAACACTACAGCATGCTCTCGTTTTATAGCCATGGCGCTCTGTGGCTAGTGCGTGGAATAGGTCTGTAAATCGTTTTAAAGGCTGCCTTTCATTTAGCGCTCAGACATTAGTGTCGTATACCCTCTGGTTCATTGTTGACATGTAGCTATTCTATAGCTGCATGTGTAAAATGTGGAATGGCTGGGTAAGTTGATTGTGTTGAATTATTAACCAGGTGTAGCATTAGCCATATGCCGTGCTGCCGATAAAACATCTATGAACCCTCCTTCGCCAATGCTTCCTGTTTGTTAATTCTATGAAACATTATTTTCTTTCTTTTTTTTTTTTTGTTATGGACTTGAATCTTGCTGGTGCACAAGTCACAGATATATAGTATCACTGCAAGCTCATATTATAGTACTACCAGGTTCAGTCAAGGTATTTGAGCACGGCGTGAGCGATGCGTTCCAGGGTTGGAAGATTTCTCCCATAGCTATTGGAACACTCTATGCCAAACAGCTCTCAGTCTGCCAAATAACTCTGCTTTTGGCAATACTCAAACAGAAACCCTTCCCCCATCACATGTGCTGAAAAGACCAGAAGGCTGGTTTATGCTGGTTGAAGCTTTGGTGCTGGTCTAAGCTGTTGCACTAGGATATTGGTGGGCAGAGGAAGCTGGTTGACCAGCATGGCTTTCTGGTGGTTACTGGTTGAACGAGCCCGTTCTCATCCCAAAGCGTCATATAGGACGCTTTTGCAAAAGCGTAAATATACAACGCACATGGCACCCTTTAATGTCAAATGAGACGCAGATATATTTGGGCAGAAGGCACCCCCTAGTGGTCTAACTCTTACCCTACACCATACCTAAACTTAACCATAACCGAAGCGTCTCATTAGACGTTAAAGGGTGCCATGTGCGTTGGATATTTACGGTTTTGCAAAAGCGTTGTATATGGCGCTTTGGGATGAGAATGCGTTGGTTGAACAGGTTGGTTAAAAATGTATGCACAGGAATCTTGCAGCTCTATGCTCCAACATTCAGAATCAAAAACAATACCTGCCAATGGTGAGTAAACTGAAAATAATATATGCACACATTGAAACTAATCAATACTTTTCTTGAGTAAGAATGCATTAATCAAAAGTGATAGTAATTACGTTTAATTTGTAAAAAAAATAAAAATCCATAAAGAAATATTGATAATATGTATTATTTTTTTATTTTTTTTTTAAAGAGCGAATCAGCATATCCGAATTATTTCTGAAGAATCTTGTGATGCTGAAGACTGGAGTAATGATGCTGAAAATTCAGCTTTGGAATAAATTACATTTTAAAATATAATCGTTTTAGAAACAAAAAAGCAGCCTTGGTGAGCATAAGAGACTTCTTTCAAAAACTGGTTAGAAAGGTTTTATTTATATTACTTTTGGAGCTTATGCAGGTGTTCGACACGGAACTGTAACCCCCTCTTCTTCCGTAAACACAACAAGTCGTTTGGAAAAAGTGCTTCACACAGCCAGAGAGCAGACAGGATGCTGCAAGTAGAACTTGGTTTAATAAATGCCACTGCTTTGTGAAGCTTCAAGCTTTAAACTTAAATTTTGTCTAACGCTGCTGAACAGACCAGTATGTTTTGCTACTTCTCTAGCATGACTGTTAACCAGTCAAATTTAGCCGTTGAAGCAGGACTCGTCTACACTGAAAAAAATTTGAAAAAAAACAAAAAATTTGGAGTAGGATTTACTTGAAAAAACCTTGCTAAACGATCTCACTCAGAAAATGCTAGTAAATTTACAAAGATTTGCCATGTAAAAACCTAAACATATTTATCAGTAGCTTTAATTAGAAATCTTTAAGTTAAATTTACTGGAATGTGGAATTAAGTAAACTTTACAAAAAATAAGTAATTTTAACTCGGCTTGTAAAAGGTTGATTAATACCGATTTCCTTTGCGTATGTATTACACTTCACTAAAACAATTATCTTGAATTTTATTAGTCATTTATAGTATGTTCTTTACTTAGATCATCTAAGTAATTTATATATACATCATGTCAGACTTTAAGCCTTATGTGAATGCAAACACCTCAATACTTGGTAGACAATACACAATGGTGGTAACATTTGATGGATCGTTTTTGTGTTTGAATGTGTCGTTTTAAGCAAAAAATTTACTCGAAATGTCACAAAATGGCAATTTACTAATACTGAACACAAAAATCAATGATAAAACAGTGTAAATACAGCTGGAAACCAGTGAAAAATGAACCTCATTAATTATTCAAGGTCCAGTGCATGATGGGAACCCCAGTATCAGAAAAGTTGAGTAATTTTTACTTAATTTTATTGAGTTGATATTACACTTTCATTTATACTCGCTTGAAATAAGTACTGATATGGAATTTACTTAGTTTTTTAAATTCTTGCCTGAACTAACTTTTTCAAGTAAATTACATTGGGGTTTTTCACTAGTATTTACTTAACCAAAAAATCATTTTTTACAGTGTAGGTATCCTCTTTGACGTCATAGTTCCCCACTTTGAAAAACGAGTCGTTTGCTGCCCTTTATTCCTGATTGTGGAGAAAAATTTTCTTTTCGGCTGAAGAAATATGTGAACATCTTGTGACGTGGGCGTAAGCAAATTATCCTGCAATTTTAATTCTGAAGTGAACTAATCAGTAAATGTCTGTGTATGCAGCACAACTTGGTTTTGCTCAAGCTCACCCCTTGTGTCAGTGAAGTCTGTGACAGATTAAACAGGCTGAAAAGATCCCTAACCTTTTTCAACCAAGTGAAGTCATCAGCCAATTGATTCGTGGCCTTCAGTTACAAACGAACTGAACCTTATCTTTGTGCGCACTCAAATTTAAAGACCATCTCCCACTGTGTGGATCGAAAAATGTGTACTTGGTAATTGCACCTTGTGCAGAATGCATTGTATCAGTTGAATTAATTAAAATGATTAAGTATTCATGAGCCCCATATAGAGCTCCATTTTTTTTTTGTCTCCGAAAGAGTCACAAATCATTGGTGATTACTTGTTTGAAGCTACAGTACCATGATGGATGACTATGTTGTTTTCTCATTCAGTGTATGTGCTTTTCTATCTATGAAAATGTCCCAGCAGTGAAAGTGAAAGTGACCGCAGTGTGACAGAGTGGAGCGTGTATGACCTTTGATCAGTCCAAAATCAAATAAAAAGGCTTATTCCTCAGGTTACCACCTAACTATTTTTTTCTGATCAGGGATTACTCTTTTATACATAAACAGATGCACACACATTCCACAAATCCTACTGCCAAACTGCTGGCGACACATGGGGATGAAAGGGTGATCTGATATGGGTGTCACAGGGTTCATTGCTGCATAGCACTTCAACTCCATAGTTCCACGTCACAGCTTGGACATTGGGAAGTGCAGCTTGACACAAGGTCACATAAAAGCATCACGGGGGTGTCTAGACTTTCCAGGAATTCAATTGTGTCTCAAAAGATGGTAAAACAAAGCAATGGCAATCACAGCATGGTTAAATTTCAAAGGCTCGCATGTTTCAATTCACTGGGATTTACATTATTTTTCTAAACTCCACACAAAAATTTACCTTTTATGGCAGGCCTTTTTTTATGAAATGATAGCATGTGGAAATAGACTATATGTCACATTTTGAAATTTAGCAGAATAGTACGAAACTTGGTGAAATTCATGGGACTTGGTATATGAACACACAAAAAAATGTGAGTTTACACTGTGAGTTTAAGTGGTCATACAAAATTGTTAGGTTAGTGTCCCATGAACTTTTGGCGTGTATATAAGCATATATAATTGCTTAGTAAAGCCGTAGCTGGTTTTAAGTCTACTATGTATGGTTACATTTTAATGGCTTATACTCTATCTCAAATGTCAATGGAGAAATTGTATTGAATTTTTACTTCCGGCTCCGGCTTTGGGCAGGACTGTGATGCTCTGTTTCAGTTGCCTCAAAATAGCAACACGGCAACAATATGCGCCTTGTTTTCAGACCAGCACGACAATGGGCGCAAAACATTTGCTATTTAAACAACGTGGCACAGGACGTGAAAATGGTACCTGGGTCGGGGTGAAACTAGCAAAAAAACACTTGCTTCAATTTTGTTTTGCGTTATTTTCGATGGGGGGAAATGGATCTTAATTATTGCATAAATGTTAATTAGTACAATAAATGATTTGATTAATTTATGGATTTTACTGGAAAAAAAAAAGGTCTTCAGTCACACAAACTCCCAAATGAAGAGCACCAATCAAGCGTAGCGTACAGTTCTGGCAGGTCACGTTAGTCAAGCTCGCATCAGCTGACATCCACGTCTACCTATAAAAATACGACTCCTATCACTGTATACATATATAATCTCCTTCACTATTATCTGAATTTATTAGCCTTTCTATAATCTCCTTCACTATTATCTGAATTTATTAGCCTTTCTATAATCTCCTTCACTATTATCTGAATTTATTAGCATAGAGCTAATTACCCTCCACAATCCCCAGCTCCTCCTCTTGCCCAGTCAGCATTTGCCCTTGAATCAGAATAAATTCTCAAATTATGTTGTAGTTTAAAATCTGAATTAATGAAATCTGCAATTCATTCAAGTTTGTTCTGTTCTGTTTACCCTAAGGCGGGTTATTGCTGCTCTCCTTGTATGGAGGCTGTGAGGCTGTATGGATGCACATAGTTCTCACCCAGAACGGAACCACACCACCAATACAAACGGTATGCTAATTATTCTATTATGTTCTCTTAATTGAGTTTGCTTATGTTTAAATGAAATATTTGTACAGTATTTTTAAACTATATATATATATATATATATATATATATATATACCATATAGGTCCTACCTGTCAACGTAGGCTATGTATTTCTATACATCTGTGCACCTGCTCGCACAGACATGACACATCATCAGCACATTTCATGCTATGCAAAGTTCGACAGATATACTGCAGGCAACACCATCAACGCTGAAATGAATCTGCAGAAATGCATCTGCAACAGTCAAGTGATACAGGTCAGCGCACTTTAAGTTGTTTTTTTCATTATTATTGCGATGTTATGTGCTTTGAGACATGAGGCTATTTAACAACGTCTATCATGACACTTTTGTTTGCTGCCTGATGTAGGCTACGCGTTCATGTTTTGGAGGATGCATGGCTTTGGACATGCTCTGAAAAAGAGGTGTGCATTCCAGAGGCTTTCCTGTGGGAACCGCTCTGATTATTTGCGCCGCGGGATTAAATTTCCCAATGAAAGATGGTAGCGGTCAGAGACTGATGTTCTTTGGATGGAGCGGGCGGTTTGACAGTAGTTCAGCCACTCCCGACAACCTTTGAAAACAGCGCATCCGTGCTTGAACTTGAATTGAATAAAACTTTCCGCAGTGGTGGCATTCACACACTTCCCAGTTCCCTGCCCTGAGCGAGATATTTTCTTTGCATCCCGACCACATTCAGCCTTTGTGGTCGGATTTTGGAGGAGAGACGTTTGGATGTTCAAATTTTTTTAATTTTGCAGTATAGTCAGCCAACATATTTTGTTTATTCGTATTTTTGTCTTATCATTTTGAGTAAAATGATGACGTATTTAATTTAGCCTATTTTTCTGTGAGGCATTTTTTTAATATGTACAAAATTCTTCTATAGACAATATTTTATCACCAATTACTCTCTATTTCTTTAGGGGAAATTTAAATGTGAGATTTGTGGGATGGGAAGAAAATCGTTCTAAGCGGATGGCGGGTGCCATGTTTATGCTTCTTAAGCTAGCTCGCTATTGCTAGCCTCTCTGAAAATTGCCAACACTAGAGATCTCTTTTTTTTTTTTATTTCTCTTTCTTAAGGGTATTGTTCTAGCCACAATAAATGATAATGAATTCACCAAGGTTGTTTCACTGCTTTCTAGCTAGAAGTGTAGACTGAAGCCGATTAAAGGGGGGGTTACTTCTTTTTTTCTTTGCATGATTGTGTTTATGGGGTGCAATATAACATGTATTCGTGTTTTTTCTTTTGTAAAAAGTCTTATTTTTCATAAATTTCACCTTTATTGTCAGCCGCTTTCTCCTCTGTCCTTTGAAAGACCGGTTGACTTCCTGAGTCTATGAAACCACTCCGTCAGAAACAGGCAGTGGGCTCAGATTGGTTCGTTTGGGCCGGTGTGTTGTGATTGGCTAATCTGTAGCTCACGTTGTTCCGAAGGTTAACGTCCATTACGTTTACAGGCAAAACGTGCTCCGGTCCAATGTAAATAATGGTGTCAAACTGCAGCATCAGTATGGCTCTTACAAAACGTTTCTGAATAGTAATTTGCCTATATTTTTTATAACTTTATAGACGTTTGTTTTAGATAATAGCATTGAACTGACTGGCTACTAACATACACAAACAGCGTGAATTTGTGTAAATTCTGGAAGCTGTCTTCCGTAAAATACGCAGCACAGAGAGCTAAATAATGATCGTAATTTTCAGGAACGTAATGAATAATAAATTGTATCTATTGTTGATGATCTACAATGTCCATGGGAAGCCCGAACACGGAAGATCTGACAGTTGGATGAACATAACTCATTTTCGACGAGCTGCAGAAATATGGCCATGCCCTTTTCTGCATTTTCCGGAGGGAGGGTTTGATGTAAATATATGGGGTTAGTGACCTAGTAGTTCCAATCGAGTCGTTTTTGTAGGCATTAAACTTCCTGATTTTTAAAAGACGACATCTATGCTTTATAACTTTGCAGATACTGTTCATGCACCAACAGCAACATTACACACTATTTAAAATAAAAAAAGTGAAATTGAAACTAAATATATAATTTAATACTTTTCAGAAGGTCACATAATAAATGATGGCAAAATATTTTCCCAATTTATTTTATTCTTTTCCAGAAGCCACACAAAGTAAACATAACGTCAAGCAAACACAATAAATCAGCCACACAAGCTTAAGCTAATGTTTTGTTAGCATTGATATTTGTATAGGTTGTCAATAAATCCTGCTGTGAGAAAGCATGTCAATAGATGAAATGTCATGTATACATGACACGTCACTATAAGAAATGTCTCAATAAATTGAATTAAAATGCAAAGATCAGCACTTGGTACAGTATAATATCATAACCTCTATCCATCATGTCACCTGACAAGCATGGCTTTAAAAGCAGGGTGCGACATATAGCACAGTCTTAACATATAACTTTATGTGTGCTACGGTTTGAGGTGTCAAACTCACACCTCTTTACAGAGGTGAAATATGATGATGACATCAAGTCAGATCAAGATCAACCGGTATATTGTGTGCCTATTAAGTGCCTTCAAGGGCAGCATAACAGAAATGAAAACTCATATGTAACGGATCTGCTCCCATGCAAAATGCTCAAAACTCTGAGTACAGAGTTAGCATGTTGCTAAGTGAATGATCTGATACTCTAATAAGCACAGAATGGAAATAAATAGAGTAAGCCTGCATTCTCTGCCATTTTGGATGATTTTCTTTTCTGTCTTCTCTGTGAAGGATATATGTGATATTGCTTTAATAATTGGCTAAAAGAAGGTATCAGGTAAAGTACCAGTAAACATGCTTAATGTGCTGCCATCGTAATCAGTGTCACCATTTAACCACTAATGTGTTTATCCACAGCGTGGTGTTTTGTTAACTTATTGCGTAAAAGGTGTTCTATGATGTAATAATAGTCATATAAAAGCATGGGAAATAAAACAAATTACCCTAATCTTTGATTTCAGCAAGGTCTTGTTGATTTATTACTCTCTAGATAGGAATGGAGCAAGGTGTGGCAAGAGAATGCATGGTTTAGATTTACACACATGCAAACATGCACACACAGTAAAAGTAAACAGGTTTCAGGGCAGGGTGGGGCTTTTGGTCTAGGTATAATGTGTCATGACTTTTTGGTGGTTACATTCCAATATCATAACAATAACCTGCTCGTCTTTGAGTTGTTATGAATAGAAGATATAATCTATTACCACAAGGGAGGGGGAACAGAGAGGAGCAGAGAGTCACCCGAAACTAGCAGACAGTGGAGACGGTCATAATTTGCCTGCTTATGAGCCTCCAAACAAAGAGCCATATAAGTTGACCACAAGTTCAAAGCCATATTGGAAATCTGGGATTCAAAACCTAGAAATGAACAAAAACATATGGGTCACTAAGTACAACATGTTCCTGGATCAGCATCTTTGTTGATCCTGGATTTCAATCAACCAATCAGATATGAGGGACAACTTTACAGTTTACGTCAAGTTTAGGCTTACACAGGTGGTAGCTCCTTAGTAGCTGCATTTCCCGCCGATTTTAGGGATAAGTTATGGGTAAGGTTAGGTTTAGGGGAAGGGATAGGGTTAAGACAAACAAAATAACAAAATATATGGTGATCTAGGAACATGTCTTGCTTGGCAAAATCACAGTGACCTTCAATAGCACCCCTTTCAACACCGAAAATGCAATGTGGACCAGTGCTTCATTATGAATTGTATTTTCACAAATTAAATTAAAGTAAGAGTGTATTAAACACCACGAAACACCAAAGGTAAATTCATTTTAAATTTCTAAGCACGCTGCTAAGTAAGTATGTTTTAATAAAAAAAAAAATATATATATATATATATAATTGAACATATAAATAACACTTTTTAATAACCCACTTAAAGTGTTTATTACAAATAAATTACTAAATGGTCAAAATGAATAAATGTAAACGAACGGAAATTTGTTTTGCATTTACAATCCTGAGAACAGCCATGTGAATTTCACAACTTCATAAAAGTCACACACTGATAGCACGTGAGCTGAAAGAAAACTGTTAGTCCACCCACATAAATTCCAACTACAAACAAACAAATACACCCATCCACATGCACTGTTTGTTTGTCACTGAAGATACAGAAAGGTTTGACTCTGGCATCCATATTAATGAGATCGCGATTACCAATCTTTGCCTCTTCAATGTCTATTTTTATGAATATCTTAGCGGTAACACTTTATTTTGATGGTCCCTTTTGAACATCCAGTTGACTATAAGTAACTTTGCAATTATATGTCAACTAACTCTCATTAAAGTATTAGTAGATGGTCTGCTTAATATATGCAAACACTATTATATCCCTAACCCTACCAGTCTATTAATACTCAACTAACACTCTAATGAGAGTTAGTAGAGATGTTGGTGCAACGTTACTTATAGTCAACAGAGTGTGTTAAAGGGACCATCAAAATAAAGTGAAACCATTTTAACTCTCTCCTTTTGAGTGTTTACATGCACTGAAAAATATGTCTTAACAATTCTCACTCAGAAATACATTCCACAAATAGTTAGAAAGAAACACTAAGCACGCAGTTAATTAAATTTAAATATGCATGTGCTTTATGCTGATTCACATTGGAATTATAATGTAAATACAGAAGATGCACATGAAATCCCATCCCATTGACAAATAAATTATTATCTGCACGCCGATAGCTAGCTGAATATACTCTGCACGGCTTAAGCATCGCACATTTTTTGTTTCCTTTATTGAATGTGACTGTAAATAACATGATTTTGTCTTCTATTTCTAGAATGTTTCAGTCACTATGTATCAAATTAGGATTTCCCTAAGAAATATGCTAGAATAAAGCACTTAAACATGACATACCAGAAATTAGATTTCAGAAGCGGGCAGTTGGATCATTTTAATAGCATGTGAAAGCAGCATTAATGTCAAGTCAGTGGAAAGTTCTCATTATTACCAGTGACAGTGTGCGCCTATCAAGTCTTGATAATGGCAAAAAAAGGCCATATGCGGCGTGTTGCTCCGACCTCAACCTCGTCATCACATTAATTTCGGCTATTAATGAGTGATGGTGCAATAATCCTCAACATTGTGCGGCCATAATACCACAGGAGCCATTGTCCCGAGAAACAAGCTGGTCTCCATGGAAAGTATGATGCGTGTTTTGATAGGATTATGAGTGAGCTTCGGAAAAGGCTGTAACTCCTGGAAACCAGCCAATTGAAATTGAAGCCTGGTACATCAGCTTGAGGTAACATTAGGACACAAGCAGCTGATGAAAGATGGGAGCACCTCTGGATCCAAAAGTCTTGTTATCGCAACCCGACGCAAACATGAAATGGGATGAAATAGCGTGGCTTATACAACAACATCTCTGACTTTAGAGAGTCTAAACATTTTATTCAGGAAGTCAAACAAATAGTACATTCATGCCACCAAACATGGTGTGCTTCCCTCTTCCAACTCAGAGCCCGAAGCGTGTGGCACTTTTGGCCGTAGTAACCATTGAGAGGCTGGAGAGGAGGATGTGCGGGGATGAGAACAGTGTGAAGCGGAGGAGTGCGGATGAATGGGGGAGCAGACACCCACGCAGACGTGTGGGGGGATTTGAGTGGACGTCACAGGAACAGAGTGTGTGTGGGAGTGGAAAGGAAAAGAAAGTGGGCGTCTAGTAGGCTTGCTGCCACTGATGCTCTCACAAAGTGTGTTTCTTCACTCCTGTTCCTTCTGTTTCTTACAACCATCCTCTGAATTGGGTCAGAATATACATTTATTTTCAATTCAGTACTTATTTGCATGGTTAACATATACTTTGTTATACATAACGCAATATAGACCATTTTGCAAGATGTAAACAACACTGGTCCAGAAGCACTTCCTGTTTCAGTTTTTTAACACTACATACAGTAAAAGCTGGGATAAAATACAACCAACAGAACATATAAAACTGAATCAAAAAGTTAAACAAATATCTTTAAGATGTTTTCTTTATATGTGAAATAAAGAAAACAGTTACAAACTGAAACAGGAAGTGTTTCTGGACCAGTGTTGTTTACATCTTGCAAAATTGTCTATAGTTGTCCATGTAAAAGTATCACAGCCAGTTCTTCGGTTCCATCTGTGATGATTTCAAATAGTTGTTGTATAATAATGTGTCAGACGGACGTCTTTGGCTCTGGTGTTGCGTCTCACTGTTTCTTCAGCGCCTTGTGGCATGTGCATTTCGTTTTTAACATATAGCATATCAAGTTATAGCTACACAATTTATTTCTTTTTTTTTCAGAATGGACTAAACTTAATTAATTAGTTAGTACTCATTAATTAAGAATTAAAATACTCATTAAAAAATCTTCCAAACTGTGTTTTTGCCTTGCCCTAAATCACTATGTTATGCCTATTATGATTATTTTTATTATGAGGACAGATTTGCAGGAAACTGCAACTTTTGGTCATTCCTCTGTGTGTGTTTACGTCATATTGTTAAATAAAAGAAAGAAGATCAGGCCTTTACAATATGCAAAGTAAGTATCTCATCATTGCCTAACTTTTCTCATATAAGCACTTTTTTTCACTTTATAAGCTACCATCAGAATTTGCCCTTTTCACTTAAGGGTGCAGTAAAGGATAATTCGGAAAAAAAAAAAACGTTGTTGATATTTGAAATCAACCCAAACAAACACACCCCTCCCTTTATTGCTCTGCCCCCAAAATGCATGAACATGCAATGCAAGAGTGGATTTTTTTTTATTTTTTTTTATCGTATCAGAAATAAGCAAAGTAAAGCTTCTTGAAAAATTAACCACGTGATGGTTAAGTTTAGGGGCGGGGTAAGGGGTAGGTCATTCGTATGAATTCATACGAATTGGCCAATTCGTAAAATATGTACGATTTAGCAAAATCGTATTAATTCGTACGAGTGAGGTCATATGAATTGTTACGAATTAGCCCCTTTTTAATCATTCGTCGAATTCGTACGACTTGGTCGTGAGATCGGGTTGGTGTTACTCAAACACGAGTGGGCACGCCCACTAACTTGTATCATGATCATCAGATATTAAACATCATATAAATCAAAATGGCCTAACGTTACTAAATGAAATGTTGAACCCACAAAGAGGAAATTACTATGAAGCTTTGGGGGTGTTGATGGATGCGATCTACTCCATCTATGTTTTGATCATCATCCTGAATCCCATCCAGACGTAGTTTTTGACAAAAAATCCTATTTTCTCAGCTTTTTGTTTAAAATGTTGCCTTTTTAATTAAAATTACCCCCACTCAAGAGTTGATAAACAAAGAATAAAGCTAGAATATAATGTTTTGGGAATGGAAAGAGTTCGAGTATGGTTAAAGATATATTTCAAGTATGAAAAATTAAGATCTAAATTGGAACATATAGCAAACTTAAGTATAAAATAAAAAATAATAATAATAAAAAAAATTGTAAACTATAAATATGGTGTTATGTTAACTTAAAGAAATTCTTACAAGTACACTAAAAAGTGGGCCAATTTGGTCCCAAGTAGTATTGAAACAGCACACAAACGTGTACTACTAGTACATCAATATTACTATACTTACATAAAGTTTACTTAAAAATAAACTTGAACTTTACTTCAGCATACTCAAAATGAATTTGAAGGATACTTATTTTTGTAAGGGTTGGAGTGTGGATTCGACTCTCGAGACACTGCATCTGCTGTCCTATAATCTTTGTCCTCAATTCTGACTGGCTGGTGTTTGATATTCAATGCATGAGAGTCTGCTTGAACCTCCTGTTATGTCACTACCATCAGATGGTTGGAGTGCCCATGCTTAACCAAATGTCTGGAAGCAGATGCACATGTACCAACAATCACACAAACACACACTTACAATGGTGAGACAGATGAACTGAGAACACAATCTATCTAGACGTGTATATGATATTCTGAAGAATTCAGTTGTCCTCTACAAGCACAATACATCGTGTGCTTAACAAAACTGTTTACTGAATTAATCTTGAGACTTTTAAAGAAATATTCAGAATTTCTGTAAATTCGTGCAGGGAGATGCCCTGTATTTGACAGAATGCTAATGTTATTTGAGGCTCTTTCAAGGTTACCATCCATCAAGAAAACCTTGGTTGTTGTCCAGGCTCGGCCATGCTCCTGACTGTGACCTCATTATCATTTTCAGGGTCAGGTCACAGAGCAGAGTCTACAGCAGGTCACGGATCAAAGCAAAAACAACTATTCTGCTTCATGGGAAAGTAAACAAACCACATATGCATGTATTTGAATAAAATAAGGGTTCAAAATGAACATTTTCAACCTAGTCTAAAGGAAAAAGAAACGTAATGATTTTATGAGGTGGCGATTTTGAATTTGTATATGATGTGACGTTTATGAAAACGAAACCCTAAACTAACCGTCACTGGGGTGTAGCATATCAAATGTACAAACCCTTGGTGGTTAATTTGTATGAATTCGTAAAATATCATTTGAATGTTTTTCGTACGTTTTCGTACAAAAAAAAAAAAAAGATTCACATTACTCACAGTAAACATTACATAAGCCTACATAAACATACATTTGTCTTACCAGATATGCAATTGTATTTTTCATGGTGTCGACTTGGTGAAACAGTGAATCGGAACTGATGTCATAAGGTGAACGAGGTAAAGAGGTTTAGGGCCATGTAAGAAAACACATGGATTTTTCAGTTTCTTTGAGGTAATGAGAGTGATGGCCAGGAATTGGAGATTTCCTCTCTGTCTGTTTCTAAATGTTCACAGCACTGATGACCTTTCACCTCTGACCCAGACATTAGAGTCAACATCCTGGTGAAAACCACCCTTTAGTATAAACACACTTCTCTGAGAGATACCTGTCCTGTCACAAAAGCCTTTAGTCCTTGAAGTTCTCCTTTGAGGTATGACTTTGATGTTGTATTGTGGACGAGTTTATCAGACAAACAGCACACAGTGGTCGTTGAGTTGATGGTTGAATAAAGGTAGACAGATATCTAGATATCTGATATCCAAATATCTGGCTAATATAATAATATGCAAACTCTGGAGAATGTGGAGAAGCTCACAATTGTCAGCCCCAATATACCAATCTTGACGATAGCTGTGATATTTAAAGAATGAATATTGATATCATATTCACACTACACATTACAATATCATAAATAAAAATGGTTATCCTAAAATTATGGTTACAATCTCTGTCTCCACCTACCCACAGTCAAATATTGAGTGTGATTCATCAAAAAAATCACTGATGATAAGTTTTGAAACACTTTCAACATTAGGTATTCTTATAGATTTTCAAATTTGTTTCATCCCCTTCCCTGACCCCACAGAAAGCTTTATGTGTTTTTATATTTTCATTAAGGTATTATTTAGCTTGTAGGGACATTTGCTCTTCACAAATAGGCAACCCTCAAACACTTTTATGGCTCATGAACTGCGTTCTTCTCCATGTGTAGCCTCAGATGTTTTTAAATGCTAAATTATGGCTAAGACCAGATATAGTCTGCATATAGAGGAAGTGATTTGATAATACTTCAGATTCACCATCATCCCTCAACTTCAGCTGAGCGCCTTCCACGACACACTCCTGAATTCTACATTACAGACATTATGTACCACTTAAAAAGTACTTATTCTTAAATAAGCACAAGCCAACCTACTATACCAAAAAGAGGATCACAGGGAGATGCTGGGGTGTTCCTCTTGAAGTCCACAATCATCTCAACTGTTTTAAGCATGTTCAGCTCCAGCTTGTTATGACAGCACCAGACAACCAGCTCTTTAACCTCTTGTCTGTAAGAAGACTCGTCACTATCCTGGATGTGGTGACTGAGTGTGGTGTCATCTGCAAGCTTGAGAGTGAGGTTGCTGGAGGTCTAGATGGAAGCATGGAGAGAAGGTCAGAATGGGTGCGTGATGTGAAACAGGGTTTTTTTAGCCCTGCAATAAAACTCACTCAAATCATTGGCCGGCCAGTTGTGGATTCCACAGTACTGGGGGATGGTGTCTTGCAATTGGTGACGTCTTTCAGGCCTTTCCAAACTGACAGGGTTGTTGGCTGAAAACAGTTTATTGAGCTTGAAACAGTTGATTGTCTCTGTCCCCATTCCTGTAGGCATCCTCTTTGGTCTAATGAAGCTGCTTGAGTTTTGCAGTGAACCACAGTTTGTCAATGTTGAAGTCAAACGAGTCCTGGTAGGGATGCACATATCCTCACAGAAACTGATGTACTGTATGATTTTACAGTCTCTATGAGGTCATCCAGATCGATGGTAGCAGCCTCAAAAACACTCCAATCAGTGCATTTAAAGCAGGCTTGTAAATCCCACTCTGCTTCATTAGTCCATCTTTTATAGTACTCGTTACAGGTTTTGCTGATTTTAGTTTCTGCCTGTAGTTCGGTATAAGATGAACCAGCCAATGATCAGAGAGCCCCAAAGCTGCATGTGGTACAGGGCGATGTATGGGTGCATCCATTTTTTTTGTGGTGTAATAGTCGTATATTACTGTCTCTGGAAGGACATGTTCCTTGCTGTCTGTATTTTGGCAGTTTTGGCTTATTTACTTTATTAAAGGGATAGCTCACTTTGAAATTAATTTTTGATGTTTTAGCTTACCTCAAGGGCATCCAAGATGTAGGTGTCTTTGTTTCCACAGTATTTTCAATTTTGACATTTTTCAGTCAAACCGTTGTTGTCTATCAGTCATACACTGGAGGCTAAGGGCATGCACCAAAAAGCATGCACAGAGAAGTCAAAATTAAACTTGATTTAATGACTCGTAAATGTAAGTACACATTGATGGCCTAAGACACGAAACAAGCGTTTTTTTTTGAGAAAACGATCAGTATTTATATCGTTTTTACCTCGTGTAATCACAGTGACGTCCAAGTGATCTGAATCAGTTGTGCAATGTCCAACTGAACCGAACTGAATCAGTTCAATGTTGCGCCGGAAGTGATCGCTTGCGTGTGATGTCACTCAATATTTATACAGAGATTTCGGAAGTTTTACCTTTTACTAAACATATTCAGATATACCGAAATTGTCTTCCATTGCGGTTTCCCGTATATCTAAATATGTTTAGTGAAAGGTAAAACTTCCGAAATCTCTGTATAAACAAAGAGTGACGTCGGCACACAAGCGATGCATGCTTTTTGGTGGACCCCCTTAGCCTCCAGTGTATGACTGATAGACAACAACGGTTTGACTGAAAAATGTCAAAATTGAAAATACTGTGGAAACAAAGACACCTACATCTTGGATGCCCTTGAGGTAAGCTAAAACATATCAAAAATTCATTTCAAAGTGAACTATCCCTTTAAAGTCTGGGTGTTGTTTTTCCGTGTCTGTTGCAGCGCTGCGTTCACACATGGTACTTCAGATAATGCAATAGTTACTGTATGACAATAAACAAAGTATTGCCATGGAAAGAAAGAAAGAAAGAAAGAAAGAAAGAAAGAAAGAAAGAAAGAAAGAAAGAAAGAAAGAAAGAAAGAAAGAAAGAAAGAAAGAAAGAAAGAAAGAAAGAAAGAAAGAAAGAAAGAAAGAAAGAAAGAAATTAACTACTGAGCACAAATGTCTTTCTCTCTGAACCTTTGAGTCAGGGCAGGGTAAAGGCACACAATTTATTGGTGGCTAAAGGCTCATTATTTCTAATAGTAGCTTAAATTGAGCCAGAGGGACAAATCCAATAAGGCTGTAGCAGCAACGACAGACATCCAGAGGATTACCACAGTCACTAGATAATCACTTATAATGATTTTTTTTTTTACATGGATGTCTGGAGAACATTCAAAACTTAGCATTTAGCATTAGCCTGTGTCTGTAGCCATACCTTAATACCCATCCCCTTTGTAGTTTTGTATCTAATTCCCTAGAATGTATCTCAGGATTTATGGTGGATTTTGTCTAACTTCAGGTTTGCATGTGCAATCAGGGGCACAATACTTTCTCTGGGGCTTTGGAATGCTTGTTTCCTGGTGACATTGAGAGGTCCTGCACCACCAGCTGTGCTGATAGCCAGTGTAAGATGGCCACAGTAAATGTATTCTGTTATGATAATGCAGTTGTTTTAATTTTGTGGCTGCTGAATTAATTAATGTATGTTCCGACTGGGTCATTTTCCAAGGTTGACAGGGTTAGGGAAATAACAAACACAAATCAAGCCTTTTAAATAACAACAGCAAAAAAATAAATAAAAAAAAATGTTAACAAGTCCAACATGACTTGTGGCTCACCTGACAGAAAATTCAATAGTGGTTAATATTATATTCCAGTAGACATATGTTTGTAGGTTTTGGGAGTATACTTTATTCTTGCTTATACATTAATTCCTGTTGTCTGTATGTTTGTGTGTAGGGCAAACATGTCAGCTATTCAATTATTTAAGAGTTCACTTCTATACATTATGTATAAGAAGTGGGAAAGGCTAGACAGGTCTGGTGTGCTGTCTATAATGAACAGGCCCGAGGTGTGTCACAATTTGTAGCCGTGGAGAGATACAACCATAGAGAAATTTAGAAGCAGTAGTTTCCCATTAGTCCTCAGGCTGACAGATTTATTTATTTGTACATGCTCCTCCCAGTTTTCATAAAAAAATAAAATTAAAAAAAACAGTTCACCTGCATTTTTATTTTTATTTTTTTATAATTTACCCTCATATCATACCAAATTTTACTGTCTTTTCTTTTTTTCTGAGGAAAAAAAACAACAACAACAAAAAAAAACAGATGTTAGGTTTAATGTTTGACCACACCCTACAGGAAGATGATGGACCATTCTTCTTTCCTCTGTAGAAAAATGAAGCCAAAATATCCCAGTAACGGTCATTACCGATCATGATGTTGCACCTCATGATGTTACACCTCACTTTTTATAGCATCAAATGGCTAACTGAAACCAAACTTATTTGAAAAATGAACGCTTGAACATACGTCTGCTTGATAATAACCACCTAAAATGGCAAAAACCGTCTTTGTAAAAAATATATATTTTAAGTATAATTGGATTTTTTGGCTCGCGTCTCATTCAATTGCATGGAGAAGGTGGAGTTTATGACTTATAATGCAGCCAGCCAACGGGAGAATTTCCCAAAAACATTGTTAGCCAGCTAGCATTAAATACAGACTAGTCGAGAGGTGTTGCAACAATGATGAATATGTGAAAAATGTTTTTTAAAAAAAATTAAGCATGAAAACCTATGCTAGACACCCAAAAACAAATTGAAGACTTTTAAAAAGGTGTGTAATTATGATTTACTAAAATTAGTGTCTATCTGACATGGAAGAGGATGATGTAGGTGTTTGTGTCAGCATGCATTTAGAAAGTCTCTCTCAGAGGAGCGGAGAGTAACCCACAATCCTTCAACGGGATGAATGAATTCTGTATGTTCCCTCCTCTAATCTCAATTCTTCCCCTTGAACCACAGGCAGTGAACATGCCTCATCCTCTGTAAGGAGGACGCACGATGAACAAGCCAACAGGGGAGAATGCCGACGGAAGGGGGACCAATCAGTAAATGTGCTTACACAACTCAAACACATGCTGGCTCGACACTTTCCAACAACCAACTGTCTCTCAATGTCTCCAGATGAGTCTTTAGATGGGATTTAAAAAAAAAATGCCCTTCCATCAAACGATTCACAGCTGACCAACATGTTCTTATCCAGACCTCAACTGTTTTTCATGTACAATGCTAAGAAACAGAGTTTGGTTGTGTACTTCACCCACATGTGCCCACACAGCATTATTTATATTTCTGAGTACATCACGTGAACTGAGTGAACACATGACTGAAACATGCTTACGGCATTCACATGTGGTAATATGATGAAGGTTAATCTTAATGTTGTAACTTTCCCTTACATTGTTTGTTTGAGTACGCCTGTGTGGTTTGTAGCTGCAAGGTTAAAAAGCTGATGTTGGTGCATTCCAGTGTCAGGTCAGTAGGTCAAGGTAAAAGCAGCATGTCTGTTTTGTCGGCTAGTCATTCAAGAGAATTGCGTACATCTATTGTTGGTATCAAGACGGAAAGCAGAGAACAGGTTGACAAAGCGAGAGCCATCTTCCGTACACCCGGGGGAGGAAAACAGACTTGTCCTATCCACAAGTTTCCTACGCCCCATGAGGCCTCGCGTCAAAAGTGGGCGCGACTTCCGGTTGGAAGTAAACAAAGCGCGATTTGACATGCTTGACACTCATTCATTCAACAGTTGACAGTCATTCAAGTTACAGCGATCCAAACTAGCTAACGATGTGGGAACACAACCTCAACGAAATTAAAAAGGGTGAAATAACAGTACCTTTACCCTCCGCAGTAGTTGATTGGGAGTATTATAATAACATTATTAATAATCAATACTCATCAAGGCATGGTGACAGACAGTTGTGGGAGCTGACAAACAATTAAAATAAAAAATACACACAATTATAAATGAATGTGCTGCTTGAATACATTAACTGGCACATTTGGTATTCTGTCAACACAGGCTTTGATCCTGAGTTTAGGTGTAACATCAGTAGCGAACAGCCAAACACATGCTGATAGAGTTTAAGAATTTAAACAAATGTACACAGGAAGATTCGTCGTCTTTTGGGAGGTGATGGAAACTACAGTCGTTGGCAGGATCACTCTGATTTCGTTTTCAGCTTATGTTCAAAACAATCCCGTTTAAGCCACTGAATTAATTTAGTCCGGCTATACATACAACCGCGAACAGCACATGTTGTCCCTGAGCTCCGTAACGACATCTCTCATAAAGATTTGCGTCTTTAAATAGTAAAATAATTCTCCGAAAAACAGCTAGCCTCTTCGCTAACTAACACACAAAATACCATTGGAATGCTACTTCCGCCGCGTCACCGGAAGTTTCACCCACTTTATTTTAACATTTGTTTTTTTATCTAAAACAATTAACACACAAACAAAAGCACAGCTCATACATTTAAATTAAAATCCACTGGCACTAATAGGGAGTTGGTCTTCCTTTTGCTTACACTCCTCTGGGAAGGTTTCCCAGTCTGTTGTAACATGGAAGCAGGATTTGCTTCCATTCAGACACAAGCGCATGAGTGAGTTCAGGCATGATATTGGGCGATGGGGTCTGGCTCGCAGTCACTGTTCCAGTTCATCCAATGTTTGTGTCTGTGCACTAGAGTCATCATATTATAGGACACACAGTAGATTGGGGCAACATCTTTCTGATTGTGTCTCCTTGTCCTATTGTGTGCGTCGCCACCATGCTGCTCTGACCTGTGTGGCTCAGGGGTCAGCTTTAGAAAACAGAGTGTTTCATCCATCATACCACAAAGCTAACAGACCTAGTCCAGCCTTATCTAGGAGTCTGTCTCTCATCATCGCACCAAAAAAAAAAATCAAAACAAAGAAGTCGAACAACTGCCTATTACATGACTGATCACTAGCCAAATAGGAAGTCATTGTTCTGAACCAATAAATCAGCCCATGAAAGCTTGCATGGCGTGAGGCTCGCTCGTCTCCCTCCAAGACTGACAAATGGGCCTTCAGTGAGAAAACAAGATGGATGAACTAGCAGTAATGACTTTGGACTGGCTGTTAGCATGTGCTCTCTGTTTTGGTGCCTCTTTTTCACACCAGAGTGAGTTAAGGATGTGAAAAGCTGGTTGACCTGTCTCACATTTACAAAAAAAAAAAAAATGCTCTATCCTCCCTTAGAGGATTTGGCTAGCTTCGGATTCTGGATGGTAAACTGATGGTAAACGTTCTAGTTCTCATTTGAATGTTGCTTCATTTTAGTGTGAATGCCTGGTTGGACTAAAGTCGGAGGGACTTGCAAAAGGGAGACAGTGGCCCTCATTTATCAATCTTGCGTAGAAACGGGTGTATATTTTGGTGTAAGATTATGCTTACACTCCTCTCACCGCCTGATTTATGAAGATGTGCGTACCTTTGAAATCCAGGTGTACGCAATGCCTGCCCTTGATAAATCCCGCGGCCGAAAACGATCGTCATTAGAATAACACGCCCCTAAATATGCAAGTCTCCGCTCCCCCCACGCCCTTATTTTACGCCATGGACACACGGAAGACGGCAAAGAAGAGAAACTTCTCCGACGTGGATCCGAAATGACCTATCACAATGCATTATTTTACAGCACGTCTTTTGAAATAGCATTCAATTTTGAATCACGTCACATGTATAATAGTAATGATGATGATGTGATGTGAAGTACCATTCATTCACATTAATAATTGCATGACAATTTTTAATAGTATTCTTCTTATTATTATGATTTGCATTAAAGGTGCCATCTGGAACTAAAAATCAAAAAATATTCCATATTCCATAACAGATGGGGGCAGTATACCTCCAGAAAATGTGTTGTGCCGCGGCCGCACGCACTCACATCTTCAAACAACACAAGCGAGCGCTGTTTTGCTCTCTTTCTCCGCATATTATTCAAATAATTTGTCACGATAGTAAAAGGTCGGAAGACCGCAGTTTCACGTGGAGCATTTGGAGATTTTTAGAGATCAGAGACTCAATGAACAACATCTCAACACTATGACCCCGTTTACACCTGGTATTAAAATGCGATCTGTATCCAGATAAGTTATCCGGATAATAAGTACTGATTCCATTTACACCTGGCCACATAAATGTGTTTTTGCAAAATGGATATAAATCCGATCTTCACCTCCTGCGTTATATGCAGATTTATTGGATTGCACGCCACCAAAAGCAACAGATCTGAGCGGCATTTTATTGATCATCAGCTAATTTCCAAATCGGAGACATCAATAAGAGAGAGTGGCAACAGGCCTGGTAAGATAATTTCGTTTCTTTACTTGAAGATGTGTTAACTGCGTCTGTGACTTACTTTCACTTTTATTTGCGATGTTTGCACGTTGAATAGACGCTCAGCTGCTCATCTGCGGTGATGCGTGTCGCGTGTCGCATCTGACTAGGCTATAACATGACATATAGCCTATATAACACGCTCTCACTCGTTTATTTTTTAGCATTTTTGGGAGGAGTAAAATATACATATGTGGTTTCAACAACCAGATTGCGTTTACACCTAGTAAAGATCCGGACACAATGCGAGCCAGACTACCTCCAGATGTGGTCAGGCAGATCCGATCACGATCCGATCACAACGCGTTTACACCTTGCATTAACATGCGTTTTTTATTATCCGGATAACTTATCTGGATACAGATCGCATTTTAATACCAGGTGTAAACGGGGTCTAAATGATGAAGACCGACTCATAGACGCTTGTCTCAAAAACAAGCTGTTGCATTTGGACGATATGGGAAAATAAAAGCCTGCGGGCTATTATTTTAAGTTTACGGTATTCCTTTTGTTCATATTACACTTTTATTGTTAGTTTGAATTAATTTGACAGACAGCATTCACTGATGTTGATCAACCTAGCGCCATTCAAAGCTGCCAACTCTCACGAATTCACCGTGAGACACATGCAATTAACACTTAGCAAGCAGGTTAGTTAAGCTCTTAGATTCTGTCAATTTTATTATGCAATTCAAACAATAAATACCGTTTTGGCGCTTGTACATGTTACACCAGAGATCCCTAGCGCACGTGAACCGATCGTCTCTACTAGCTAATGGAAAAAGAACCCGAACACTGTTGAAAGATACAGTATGCTACAACTTACCAAAATGTATTCCTCATGCGTGATATCGACCAATCATTTTTTAAAACTCTTCCCTAAACTGAAATGTAGTATTGGGCTGTATTTCCACACGACTGACATCAGGTTCAAGTACACACAAGCCTGCGCGAGCGCGACTCACTCGTGTACTGCAGTTTGGCTGGTGGTAACGTTGCCCGCCTGCATACCGCCTCCCATGGCCGGAACTGGTATTACGACACCTGCCGGGCCGGGGCTAGTAATTTAGCATGCTAATTTAGGTTTATATCTCGGCAGCACTATAACTTGTCAGTTTTTTAATTACATCATTGCACTTATTTCTTCTCATTCTTTTGTTGCGTGTAGCTCATTTTTTGGATATTTTTACCTCAATTATTACAGATGGCACCTTTAATGATGCTTTTGTTATTTTTGTGATTGTTATTTAGAAGAAGGATGTCGTTATTATTATTTCTATTATTATTATCATTTAAAAGAAGAAGAATGTATTTTTTATTATTTTGTTAGTCTGAATTATTTTTTGGTCATTGAAAGCCTTTCATTAGGCTACCGAACCCAGTCCGTGCGCACCTGCCGGGGATAATCCTGAAACGTCAGGGTAAAGTGGGCTCGCAACTGAAGGAATATATGCTTAGGCTACAAATCAAATGCTTTGGTAAAGTCACACAAATTAAACATTGAAGTCCACGTTACACAAAAATAAATACTGAAGTTTATAATTTCTATGTTGTTTTTTTGTTTGTTTGTTTGTTTGTTTTACAGTGGGTCATAATATAGCATATCTTTTAGTTTGTCAATGCGTTTTGTGGTGTTAGGAATTTTTCTGCGCATTTCCTCACTAACTCAAAACGTGCGTACACCACCTCCTGAGCTGGTGTAGGATTCGAGCGTGCCGTACGCCAACGTCCATATTGATAAATCTCAAACTCACCGTGGTTTTGAGTGTACGCTGGAAATGTGGTGTACGCACTTTTGATAAATGAGGGCCAGTATTATCATAATTATTCTTAGATACTAATCATTATGTATTAGCTGGAGTACATCTATGCATGTAAAATCATGTTGCATGAAAGTTGATTAACATTTTTTGTAAAATATGCAGTATTGTTTCACGTACAATCCACCAAACTATAGGAATGACCCTGCTGCTGTTTTTCACTTACGTTGTATTTTGCCTAATCAGGCATGTGATAATGAGGCTTTTGCTTTGGGTGGGGTGTTATGGTCTCGGCCCGTGTTTGTGTAGCATGAGGCGGATCGGCATGTTCAGACACGCTGTGTTGCTGATGTCAACAGAAGATGTGTTTATGGCCTTTTCTGATTACAGTCACACCTCACTGCCAGGCACAAGGTGTAAACCACCACTGCGGCACACAGTGGCAAAGTAACTTCACACAAAGGTCTTGGTGTGTCTTCATCTAAACACCTCTTTGTTGTCAACAAGTGATATTTATTTATTTATTTTGGATCTCACTAGTAAAATCATCTAGCAGATACCTATTTGATGCATCATATACCATCATATGAACACATACTACCGTTCATACTTTTTTTGCAACGTCTTACCTGGAACATAACCTGCCCTGGACCAGGTTAGCTATGGAGCGCAAGTTACTATGGCGATGTGCACTGCTAAAAGCCAAACAACTTTCATGGTGCCTAAAACCCAGGGTTGGCGCAAACTAAACTGAAATATACCTGGCTAGCCACTTAAACCAGCTTCATGGTATAGGCCCCTGGAGCTAGTATCTTAGATAAACAATTTGAAGTCCATTACTCTACAGCAAGGAAGATTATTCACATGTTTTATTTTTTTCATGTAAAAACCATGCAAACTCCATGATTTGATCTCAGACAAAATTATATAAGAATAAACATATATATATATATATATATATATATATATATATATATGTAAGTCAGTTCCTAACCCCTTTAACTGAAATTAAATAAAATATCACAAAGTATTTTATTTCATTTCAAAAAAAAATTAAGAACTCTATAGATGTTTTTTTAAAAAGTCTGAAACCTCATTTAACATTCTAATTTAAGCCTAAAAAAAGAGAGAGATTCTGAAATCTGAAATTCTGAAATTGCTTCACTCAAATTTTAATATTAAAAGTAAAATTTATAAAAATAAAAAGAGAAAACTTAGAGACGATACAATAATAAAAATAGAAGCAGTTTCACTTTCGCTCTCATACTTGTGAATTGTATATGATTTTGAAGCCAAGTTATCACAAAGGCACTTTGTATCTGTCGAAGGTACTACAGTATGTGCTTGTGAAAACCACCCACTCCTTATTCTTTAAGCAAACCCTTGGAGTTGGAGGAGCCATGGTTGACACCCTCCAGATGAAGAATAAACAACTGAATTAATTACAATGGCAATAATAAATAAATTATAAAACAAAGGCGAGATACATATTCATATAGAGTGAAGAGAGAGGGTGAAAGAGGTTTATGGCAGTAGTAGTGATCTAACACACAGCAAGTGTTCAGGGCAGCTCTGCAGACTACAGTGCTGGAGAAGTATTCTGCAGCCCTGCCAAGCTCACACACAGAGCTGTCAATCACAGCACCATCTCAGTATTCAGTGTCGGGAATGCTGGCACTGAAAATCACCCGGATTCCTCTTGGAAATCTGCATGTTTTTTTTTCTACTAGATCAAAGCCAGATTCTGTTTGTTTTATATCTTTTTTTCCTTCATATGAGTTACTTTTCTTTCATTTTTTAGAAGGATATGGTTTAAGGCCAGTTTAAAATTACAACACGTTTTCATGCTAATCCTCTTACAGCAGACCTACACAAAACACTAGTATATCATATTATATATATATATATATACACTCACCGGCCACTTTATTAGGTACACCTGTCCAACTCCTCGTTAACACTTAATTTCTAAGCAGCCAATCACATGGCGGCAACTCAGTGCATTTAGGCATGTAGACATGGTCAAGACAATCTCCTGCAGTTCAAACCGAGCATCAGTATGGGGAAGAAAGGTGATTTGAGTGACTTTGAACGTGGCATGATTGTTGGTGCCAGAAGGGCTGGTCTGAGTATTTCAGAAACTGCTAATCTACTGGGATTTTCACGCACAACCATCTCTAGGGTTTACAGAGAATGGTCCGAAAAAGAAAAAACATCCAGTGAGCTGCAGTTCTGTGGGCGGAAATGCCTTGTTGATGCCAGAGGTCAGAGGAGAATGGCCAGACTGGTTCGAGCTGATAGAAGGGCAACAGTGACTCAAATAACCACCCGTTACAACCAAGGTGGGCAGAAGAGCATCTCTGAACGCACAGTACGTCGAACTTTGAGGCAGATGGGCTACAGCAGCAGAAGACCACACCGGGTGCCACTCCTTTCAGCTAAGAACAGGAAACTGAGGCTACAATTTGCACAAGCTCATCGAAATTGGACAATAGAAGATTGGAAAAACGTTGCTTGGTCTGATGAGTCTCGATTTCTGCTGCGACATTCGGATGGTAGGGTCAGAATTTGGCGTCTACAACATGAAAGCATGGATCCATCCTGCCTTGTATCAACCGTTCAGGCTGGTGGTGGTGGTGTCATGGTGTGGGGAATATTTTCTTGGCACTCTTTGGGCCCCTTGGTACCAATTGAGCATCGTTGCAACGCCACAGCCTACCTGAGCATTGTTTCTGACCATGTCCATCCCTTTATGACCACAATGTACCCAACTTCTGATGGCTACTTTCAGCAGGATAATGCGCCATGTCATAAAGCTGGAATCATCTCAGACTGGTTTCTTGAACATGACAATGAGTTCGCTGTACTCAAATGGCCTCCACAGTCACCAGATCTCAATCCAATAGAGCATCTTTGGGATGTGGTGGAACGGGAGATTCGCATCATGGATGTGCAGCCGACAAATCTGCGGCAACTGTGTGATGCCATCATGTCAATATGGACCAAACTCCCTGAGGAATGCTTCCAGCACCTTGTTGAATCTATGCCACGAAGAATTGAGGCAGTTCTGAAGGCAAAAGGGGGTCCAACCCGTTACTAGCATGGGGTACCTAATAAAGTGGCCGGTGAGTGTATATATAATGTGTATAATGTGTGTGTGTGTTTGTGTGTGTGAGTGTCAGTCTACCACTCGCACTACATTATTCTGTATGAATGAGGTACATTTGCTCTCTCCCAGTGCTGAGAGTTTCTCTTTATATCCTGTATAACTCAGGCTCTTGTTTGAAAATAATCCTCCAGAGGTGAGACGAATCTCAAACGCTCTCAGTCAGGAGGGCATTACATGAGAGAGAGGAGCGAGCGGCTTCAGATTCCTCAGATTCTAGCTCATCTCTCATCAGCAGAACAGAGATGCCCCCCCTCATCAGCCTTATATAAACCACTCACACGAGAGACAGACCGAAGGAGAGGACACAGGAGATGGTCATGCACTGCCCAAGGCCTTCATTGTGAGTCAGTAGTATGGAATCTAAAGAATGTAGTCCAGGTCACCTCAAAATCAAAACAGAGAAATAGACAATTATTACATTACATTACATTACATTATCGGTGCTGTTTTTGAACTGGAACAAAAACTATTAAAATAGTCTTCATTCATTGAAATAAAGGCGAAATTAAATAAAATATAAGAGATGGAAATCTCATGTTTAAGTACCAAAAATGACTAAAACGGAAAATGTATAATAACGGAAAATATATTTAACGCAGGCAGCCGAGGATGTGCCCTATATGTGTGGTAGTTACGTTAGCATGCCGTCATTAAGAGACAAAGAAATGTGTCAGGTAACTGGATAGTGGTGGAATGTATTTTCCGAAGCATGGCAATAGAATAGGTATGTGGTCAGCTGGTTCACTCAGACATTAGTGCTGTGTGGTGTTCCAGAATGTGAACTTCTGACCCTGGAGTCACCTGTCATGTCAAATGAGCTGTGACGTCTCTCTCTCTTTCTGTCTCTCTCTCTCTCTCTCTCTCTCTCTCTCTCTCTCTCTCTCTCTCTCTCTCTCTCTCTCTCTCTCTCTCTCTCTCTCTCTTATTTGTTCATTGCAAATGAACGTCGGGTCTTTTCCCGGTGGGGCCGGTAGTGCTTAGAGGCCGCGAGGGCCTGTCTGATAGTTATACATTGCAAGTTATTAGCAACACAATCCAGAGGCCTGTACACAACAGTCTCTGCAACAGCGATAGTTTGAAGCGCGCGTCCGTGTGAAGACAGTGCGCGACTGCGCGAGCCGCAAAATACACTGTATCCATGCAACTGATAGCAGCAAAAAAGAGCGCTCTGCTTGATTTAAAAAAAAACAACAGATTTTAGCGCCAGATCTCTTATTTAATAGCAAACTAAATGAATTTTCTGCTAGTTAACTGGAGATGTTTCATTTATTTTTGTATTAGGTGTAACTTTCCCCCCAACTTTCATAGATAGCATAAATAATTTGCAAGCTGCTAAAATAAAGGATACAAAACATCAGCAAAATGATCTATCGGCTATAATTATATCTATATGATAATATATGATCTATCATTATAATCAGAGTATGTGCATGTCAGTGATTTATTTATATTAGGTTATTACAGCATTAAAGAGCACAGACCTATGCTAAGGAGGTGCATGTGAAACGCCTTGTAAGAAATATTTTCCTTTTCAGGAAAAGTAGCGAAAAAGTAGCGAAATCGCAATACTTGACTTGGTATCGTTATCGAAACAATAATTTTGGTATCGTGACAACACTGCTTAAAACACACGCTGAAAGTGCTTGAGCCACGTTACGACATGAACTGTTGTGGATGAACTATCCCGACCCGAGCATCTGTTGCGCTCACGACAGACGGGTGGACTTTAGGGGAACGGCCGAGCTACGTGACAATAACCGTTATCATCACATAGCTCTCACCGCTCACAATATAAAAGTGTTAATAAACAAAATAAACAAAAAGACAAAACTTATGTTTATTGGTCTTGTCTTTTTTTTTTTTTTTTTTTTTTTGCTGATCCGAAAAATGATCCGATCCGTGACTCTGATCCGAGAAACGATCCGATCCGTGAGTTTTTTGATCCGTTGCACCCCTACTATGTGGTGTTGTTTATTTGAGCTTTCATGCATATTACACATTGGAACATTGTTGCTGTTCACGGTCAGGGACTATTTTTTTTCTAGCGGAAGGAAGGCTTTTAGTTATTTTACTTCATGAAAGTTGCACAAATACATACTTACTTTAATCTGAAGGGGTTGCAGGCACTTGGCTTCGAATCGTGCCTAACAACGCCCTTCAGCCGTTACTTATTCACAATACAGAAGAGCCTCTCGTACCTTATTGCTTACATATACAGTATATCTATGTATTCAGTACACCATAAATTCACATTTAATACAGTTTTTTTTTTTTCTGAGAGCAAAGTATTTGCATGTAAATTTTCCTCACTCCCAGCAAGTCTTGAATACAAAAACATAACTCTTCAGTACAGTGTATGATTGACAGGTGATTTATCACATTTTTGATTTTTCTCACTGATGATAATATGCTTTCTTTAGCAAACACACAAGTTCATTGCTTCCTAATTCAGTCTGTTTTGTTCATGCTGATGCAGTAGTAGTCTTATTTCAGCTAGCTTCACATTGATTTGCTTGTGCAATCCATGACAGGGAATTTGAGAGAAATGACACAGTCAGTCATTTTGTCTGTCACTCCTTTTCCATTCTTAATCAGTGACTGTGACAGACCTCTGACCGAAGAGGGTGAGAAGTTGGCATGACATCCACTACAAAAATCACATTGTTTAGAGATGAGTAGTGGGACGCCACCTTTTGTCAATCAGAAAACTTCAAGTACCTTTCTCTCTATGATTAATTTGGGATGTTTCGGGGTGGCTGACATTGGGTTTGATGTCTGTAGAGGGTGAAGATGTAGAAACAGAGGCGTTGGACTTAAATTTAGTCGTCTGGTGGTTAATAAGACAAGTGAGTGACTAACTAAAATATAAGGGAACTCATTCATAAGTGTGTTTATTCAAATAAGCAACAGTATGAGTGACAAGTTCATTTAAGCATACTTGATCACTCAGAAGGGCACAATTGCAGATTGAGGGTGTGTGGGTGTGCGTGCGTGTGTGTGTGCATTCACTTCCGTTTCAAATATCATTAGTTATTAACTTAGGTGCCGCTTACACAACACTGAAAACCCTTAACGCGTTCCAGCCTGCTCATTCACACAACGACAGTGCCTGGTGGCTCAAGAACGCAAACCTTGAAATAGGTTCCTTGCAAGCCTTAATAATGATCGAATACAGGTGTCTAATCCTTCTCCAGAGTTTCAAGGTCTGTATATTTATTATGCTTTTTTGATTTGGAGAGTGTTCTTAATTGTCATGAAAAAGATAGATAGATAGATAGATAGATAGATAGATAGATAGATAGATAGATAGATAGATAGATAGATAGATAGATAGATAGATAGATAGATAGATAGATAGATAGATAGATAGATAGATAGATAGATAGATAGATAGATAGATAGATAGATAGATAGATAGATAGATAGATAGATAGATAGATAGATAGATAGATGTATGTGTGGGCCCTATTCATTCTTCACAGACAGAATCATGCAGTACAAATGCATTTAAATGTCTCTTTTAAGCACACATGCCCTGCAAACAGCCATGAATGAGATAAATCATATGCAAATGTCTGTGCTCATCTTGTTTTAAAGTAGGAACCGTGAATATACAACCATCTGTAATGTGAACGGACTATGATGTATGTGTTTGTATATTCATTTCTGCATTCATTTTCCATATTTAAAGAAAAAAATAAATTCGTCATAATTTACTCATGTCACTCCAACCCTGTTTTACTTTCTTCTTTAAACAGAAAAGGGTCATAAAGAACGTATATTTCAGGGATTTTCAAACTGGGGCCCTGAAACACTCAGCGGGCTGCAATAGGGTTCCAGGGTGAAAATATAAAAGGAGAAAAATTATAATTTTGTGAGTGTCGAAGTTAATTGTAAAATAGGCAAATCATCACGTTATCAAAGAGCGCTTAACTGGTTTCCCTCAAAGATGACTGCAGCTGGAGAATTGAGATGTATAGATTCCGCTGTCGCGTCTGTTGTGAAATAAATCGACAGCGCATTAATTTTAATAGACAAACAGAGAGCTGCAATCAAGGCATTTGTCGATCGGAAAGATATTTTTGCCGTCCTTCCTACATGATTCGGCAAAAGTGTGACTTATCAGCTGGCAATGACGTTTGCTAAGAAGATTGGACGTAATGAAAAGCCTGTGGTCGTTGTGGTTTCTCCTTTGGTCGTACTCATGGAGGAGTAAGTAAAAGAAGCAACACTTGTTATTTAACTTCTAAAATAAGTAAGTTCTGTAGTTGACAACTGTATGCAAAGTTGTTGACTTTACTGCGATGCTCTGATTGGTTGTAGGTTTACCGACTATCCAGTTGGGTTTTTTTTTTGTTTTTTCTGGTTTGGTTAAGACACGTCTCATAATCAAAGCCCTATTGAGCAGTTTCAGACTCATATTCCGACAAGAATTAGAGTATGACGAAGTCAGGCTACCGTTATGTCACCCATAGACTTTCTGAAAAACGTGTTTGAGGCTGTTGTTTAGGGGGTATGGGTGGCGCCATACTGGAAAATATTGGGAAATACAAAATACAAATGTTCAGAAAGGATACAGAGGTGGTTTGATGTGTTGTCATACTTTTGTTGTATATCTAAATGCTTTTCTCCTATGCTTTTACAGAAGAAATAATAATAGAGAGCATGAGTAAATTACGGCAAATTTCTCTTGCTTAATATGCTGTTGTGCTCAATTTCTGTTGGAAAAACTAATGTCGAGACATCATTTCAGCAAATGTCAGATTGGGGAGTGTTCGGAAAACCTGTTTGAAAACAGTGAATATCCCAGCAATTTGTGGTTACGCTGCTATAAATCTCACCATAGAATCAAACACACTGCACATAGTTAAATCACCAGCAAAACAAGCATGTCTGATGGCAAACAGTTATCGGGTTCCTCTGCACCCCCCACAAAAAAAAAAAAAAAAATCTCTTTTATGAGGCAGGCAAAGAGGAGGGACATGGGGGCACTGATGCATACTGAACACCTCTCCCCTCCTCCTCGTCCTCCTATCCTGTCTTCCCTCCACAGCTGTTCCCCTCCTCATCTCTTTAGCCAGCGACGATGATTGATCCCACTTCTAATTCAAATGTTACATGTAAATCTATTTACGTGCCCGTATATTACCCTTATCAAATCCATACAGATGTCTTCCTCCATCTCCCCTTCTCTTATAGATAGTCTGTCCTCATGGCGTGGTGGAGAACCTTATGGAAATGTATGCAAATGATAGGGTGGAGAGAGAGAGAGGGGCGAAAGGAGACGTGTCTCTAATATGTTGTTCCTATAAGTAAATGCCTGTCCTTTGATACAATAACAACCTTGCTGTCTTCACAGAAGGGGGTGGACATGTCACTGTTTTTAGAATCATCTGTTTCCTTTCTTAATGCTTCAGCTGTTTGTAGCAGCCAAGTCACTTCCATCTTATAAAACACATCTTAGTCTGAAATCTGATTGGATGAGCCTTGTTTAAGGCCACCTATAAAATAAAATAAGACACACCGTTATAGACACACCTGTGTCTGCACATCAGTTGAATTCAGTATTAATGCCACCACTTTATGTCTTGCTTTATAAAATATAACCATAAAAAACACCTGTGACCACACATATTATTTTAACGCGATGTTGCTTAGCATAGCAACTATGTAGATGAAAATGTATAACATCTTGTTAAAATAAATATAATGTAAAATATACACTCACATAAAGGATTATTAGGAACACCATACTAATACTGTGTTTGACCCCCTTTCGCCTTCAGAACTGCCTTAATTCTATGTGGCATTGATTCAAGAAGGTGCTGAAAGCATTCTTTAGAAATGTTGGCCCATATTGTTAGGATAGCATCTTGCAGTTGAGGGAGATTTGTGGGATGCACATCCAGGGCCTGAAGCTCCTGTTCCACCACATCCCAAAGATGCTCTATTGGGTTGAGATCTGGGGCCATTTTAGTACAGTGAACTCATTGTCATGTTCAATAAACCAATTTAAAATGATTCCAGCTTTGTGACATAGTGCATTATCCTGCTGGATGTAGCCATCAGAGGATAGGTATAGTGGCCATAAAGGGATGGACATAGTCAGAAACAATGCTCAGGTAGGCCGTGGCATTTAAACAATGCCCAATTGGCACTAAGGGGCCTAAAGTGTGCCAAGAAAACATCCCCCACACCATTACACCACCACCACCAGCCTGCACAGTGGTAACAAGGCATGATGGATCCATGTTCTCATTCTGTTTACGCCAAATTCTGACTCTACCATCTGAATGTCTCAACAGAAATCGAGACTCATCAGACCAGGCAACATTTTTCCAGTCTTCAACTGGCTTTCCAGTCTTTTTCTAGTCTTCAGCTTATGTGAGCTTGACTGATGTGACCTGCCAGAACTGGCGCTATGCTCAATAATGTCACATTGCGTTTTGCGGCTCTTTCAAAGTGAAATGTCTAGTGAGTAGCGCTGAAAGCTCATTCAATTTCATCCAAAACAGAAGAAAATGAATCTGGCTGCATTTCATTACATTGCTTGTATTGCAGCATGTTTAAAAAAGAGATGTTCAGAGTGCTGTTGAAATGTTACTCTATTGCATTTGATAATAACTTTTTTTTCATGATATAACTTTTGTAACTTTTTATCATGATGAATCCCTAGACTTCTACATGAGTAAACTTTAAGTTAAAGTTACTTGTACAATATGTGTCTGATATAAAACGTGTCGTCTAATTATAATGGAAATAATTATTATTGAGCAATGAGCCTGTGTTGAAAATAATGAATCTGATTGGTTCAAGTTGATGTGACTCATTATTACACAGTAGTAAAGTCTATTTTCAACCTTCAGTTTCTGGCACAAATCACCATACAGTACCCCCCTCTCTCTCTTTCCATCTTTTAAGAAGTGAATCAAAACCCTAAGGGCCGAATCGTATTGTTTATTGCTTAGTTTAAAGGCCCTGCCAAATCATGCCAAGCCTGCCTGCTGTGTTATGGCTTTTTAGACAGGCAAAAGTGGAAAGTCCGATTGAGGCATGTTTGTACCGCTGCAGGCCCGCTCTGCTGATGACCCTCATTAGACGGTTTGATTGGAGGCATTGAGAGAGAGAGCCATTAGGCCTTAACATAATACATTTTGTAACAGGCATCCAGCCACATCCAGGCTCTTAATTTCTTATGGTCTGAATGGTCTGTATGACAGATCACAGGATCATTGAAAAAGTAAAATTCTACATTCAATGCATGCACTGAATTGAATTAGGAACTTATTTTTCACTGCCCTTTTTAAAAAAAAGTTTTATAGGTATGTAGAATAAATACAATTATAGAACATTTGCCCAAGGAGGTCTATATATAATACTGGGATAAAGCTATCCATTAGCATTACTATTTATCTCATTGGTAGTTTCATCTGATCCAGGACCCCACAGAAGTGTATGATCTGAATGCAGACTCCTTTGCTCATTGCCTGGTAAATAAAGCCTGTTACTCAGTGGTGTTACGGTATGTGTGGAAGAGGGAGTGGCAGACCTTCAATGTTTAACTTGCCTGACCATCTCCTCACCCCAACTTTGACATACACAGTCTGTCCTAATCATTTATGTCCTATCCTCCACACTTCACTACTCAAACCCTCCTGAGATACACTAGCAAACCAAACAAACCCTGAGGGCAAAGTCATGAGAATGAAAGAGTCAGATAGACTACACAATGAACCATGAGCTACACCTGTGGGAAAGAGATTCCTATAAGGTTCTCCTCTGTTGTTGGCTTCAAGAAACTGAAGAGAAAAGTGGGAATTGACAGTGGGTGGTGTAAAATCTTCTTGTCTCTTTAATCTTTGGCCAGGTTGGCAGACACATTACCAATATTAATGATTTTTTTTTTTAATACAGCTTTACAGTACAGTATACATTTATACAGTTGCATCATAAACTGTAAAAAATATGGACGTAGTATCGGTGACGTATAAAACTCCTCCGTTTTGTTCCGTCTACACTAAAACGCCCTCCGGAGATTCAAAACGCAAAACGGAGCTGCAACGTATCTAAACTTCTCTGTTTTAGGTCTTCGTTTTTCCCGTTTTAGTCTGGACAGGAGGTGCAAACGTAGCAAAAGGTCTCTGTTTTTAAACGAAAACGCAGTAGTGTGGACGGGGCCTCAGTGTTGGTGTGTTTGCCCACAGTGTTTGTCCCTTCTCGTTTAGGTTACGGTCTGTGTAGGTTGTGTTTTCTTTGTTTACCTGTTTCTGGAATATCCTGTGAAACTAATTTACCTTCATCTTCACCTTCGTGTGTTTGCCACAAGCCCTTGCTGACAAAATGATTGTGCTGTTTCCTGGTCTGTCACTCATACGAAAATAACAATAATGTAAAAGTTGTACATGTCCTGAATGTGGAACAAGTAAGTGATTCCGCAGTGTCAAGGTTCAGATATTTCCATATGACCTACATTGTAAAAGGCACACCATGTTGCTCAGAGAGGATCTGGTCATCACATGGTCACATAAATCATGTTTATGTGCATGACCATGTGTGTGTGCATGTAAGTGTGAAAGGGTTAAAGATGAGGAAATGTTACCTGCCAGTTCTTACAAGGCCTGGCTGACAAGGTAGATGACAGCTGTTGATAACTTATGTGTCCTGATTGTGTCTTCCTGTTGACACACTGCAGACATGCAATACATTACAACAGCAAGAGTACAGTACTGTTCACTAAATGTCACGTTCCACCTTTGCGCCTCCTGCTCAGGCCTTGTGCATTTCCTGTTCTAACCTGTGTTGTAGTTAACAGCTAACCTACAATTACCTGCCGATTGGTGTAGCCTACTGGGAAACAGCTGAAAAGCCGAGACACACCCCGAATGAGTCTGAAATCAAAGGCAGCTGTCTTGTCAGGTAGTCAGCCTGTCATTGGCCAATTACACTGTGTTTTAGCATGAAGGCACTTTCCAAGACAGCATAATGTCATGTCTGATTATCTAACGTCATGTCTGATTATCTTGCAAGGGGCGTAACCAAGCAGATATTTAAAGTGCTATTTTATTATCAATGCTATTTTAAAGTTTTTTTTAAAAAAGGTCTACTTTTGTCTTGGAGGCCTTCTACAATAGGTTTACATGCATCCAAGGTCAAAAACACTTTAATGTTCTCATAATATACATCACAGCATCGCCTCTTTTCTCACAGTGTCTGAAACAGTTGGCTCTCCTTTCCGAGTAGTACTCTGATTGGTCAGATGGTTGAGTCTAATGTGATTGCTCTGCTGCTTAATGCTTGCTTATTACAGTAGTAGTAAACATTAGCAAAATTCATAATATGAAATAAAAATTGGTGTGCAGACCACCTTTTCACATGTGGCTATCCAAGTTTGAAAAGCTGCTTTCACAAAAACCAAATCAAACCAATCTGACTTAAAACAAATGCCAAAGCTTTAGTTCTCCAGTGGCATGTACTCTTAAAAATAAAAGCATGTTTGTCCATGACAAAGTATCTTTGTAAAGGAAAAATGTTCTTCAGATTATTAAAATGTAAAATGTTCATCACACGTCCCAAGACGTCCATGTTCATCTCAAGAAAAATGGTTCTTTTAGGAACTGTTCACTAAAGAGGTTCTTTGATGAACTCAAAATGGTTCTTCAGTGGCCAGTCTCCTGGCAGAGTCTCCACTCGGACGCACTCTTCAATCTAACGCCGTTGTGGACTCTCTCTATTCTTTCCAGTGAAATCACAAAATAAAATGCACACAAACGTAGAAATATTTACTTACTAGTCCATCAACAAGATCGCCAGGTCAGCATCACTGTTGCATCCAGTGCTGCTTTTTATCTTGCGACAACAAGTAAAAAGCCCCATATCTATGGAAAAGCCTGACCGAGTGGAACTCTTGTCTGGTTCCTCACGCGGTCGGATTATTTTTTTTATAATAATAATCCTCCGTGCTCACAGCATGCAAACCTAAAAATTCCATTTAAGACAGCTGTCGTCAGTTTTCACGATCAATTATGCAAATATGAATTATTGACAGTATTGATTGACAGTATTGATTGACTGATCAAGGATTGAGGGTTGCATCGGAAATGTATCAGAAGTAGTGATGCATGACAAGGGTTGGGGAAAGGCAAACTTCTGGGTTTGGAGTGTACAGAAAGGTCACTTTGGTCTATTACTGTCTCACTGCACTGGCGAAAAAGCAGCGTAAACACTGGAGTCCGATTCCTTCCAATGGCCTGATGGATTCCTGGAAAGTTTCACTGCTGAACACAATAAAAATATGCCCGCATTTGACAAATGAGAGGGGACACGGCTTCCTGGGCAGTGGTGTGTCTGAATGGTGAGTGTGTACACATTAAACCTGTTGACATAATTGTGAGAAACCCTGAAATTTGTAGATTATAAACCATATGACTCTTAATAAAATGAAAAGGCTCTTAATCTCTAGATAATGGTATGAAAGCTACTATTTGTGATTGTGGAGATTATATTTGTGTCTATTTGTGGTGTGCCTCGGTAAAGTATGTGTTTGTGTGGATGCTGTGAGTAAACACCATGATCAGACCCCAAGAATAGTGTGGGAATATGTTTTGCCACAATGCAGTGCTCCCATAGAGGGTCTCGGGTTCCTCCGGCCTCTCCTTCCATCTCTCAATCTCCTCGTCTGGAACTTTTCCCAGAAACTTTGGCCTGGGGAAAATACTGAGACCTCTCTCCCACACATAAACTCAGACCCGGCCTTTAGCGCTCTGCCAAATATGGCCGCTCTGTACACTCACGCAGCTTCTAAATATAGCCTGATATTCACATGACGTGTCATTTAGAATAATATTAGTGGCACACATGCTTTAAAACAGGTCATTGCCTTTGTGATTGGCTGGCAGAGAATGAGAGTCCATGGGAGTGGGCTGCATGTGGGATGGCTTCTTTCTGCTCTGGCTTTTTTTTCCTGAGTGATTTTGCCTACCATCAAAATTTTGTCTTTCGTGAATTCAAAGCAAACAAAGTTACAATGCCTTTTGGCAAACTGCAAATAAGGTGACCATACTACTATGTTTAATCACATTAATAATGAACTTAGCATAGCTCTTTTCCAACATCTAGTACAATAGTAACTGTGGTACAATAGATTACATAGGCAGCTCAGCTGTCTTCAAGGAACCTCGTAATTGACTTCAGATTGAATCTACTGAATATATTTAGCATTAGCATGTGAACCTGTTTTAAAATATTGAGTAAAATGCTATACTATTTCTAATTTTCAGTGTTGAATGAAATACATGTTGGTAATATTTTTTTTTTTTTACATTTTTGAAGAAAGTCTTATACGTTCACCAAGGCTGCATTTATTTGGTCAAATGTGAAATAGTAATATCGCGTAAAATCATTACAATTTAAATTAATTGTAAATTATTATTATAATTTGTTAATGTGAAATTAGTTGTCATGGTTACATATGTAACCCTCGTTTCCTGAAGGAGGGAATGAAGACGTTGTCGTACATTATAACTGACTGATTGGGATCACGCCAGGGAGCCAGTCATCTTTGAGTACTTTGAAGACACGGGCTCGCCGCAGGGAGCCGTTCCGTACTTGACGCACAGACATAAGAAATACAGATAGATTATAGAAAACTTTAAGTGTCTACTTTGTATTATTTGATGTTAAAGGCAATATATAAGTTACTTAAATATATAATAAATAGCATGTTTTCATATGATAAAGAAAACATGACTTATAGCGCGAAAAAAAAAAAAGCTTTAATAAATTATTTCGCGGACCCCCTGGCTATAGCTCACGGACCACCAGGGGTCCGCGGACCCTACTTTGAGAACCAGTGCCTTAAAGAACCTTAATGATACAAAAAAAAAATCTTGATTTTTTTTTTTTTACAATGCATTCTGGTATTACCTTTCTTTTTGTTTCTTTTGCCAAGAATATGCAATTCTGCTTATAGATATGTCGGAAATTAAGTGTCTTTGATGTCTTAAAATGGGATTAAACTAGGTTTTGAAACACAACTAAAATATGTATTTTTGAAAAATATACAAATAGTCATCACTTGTCTCTAATTTCCAGAGCCAGAACAAACTCAATACAATCCATGAGGATTCTACAGGGTGAAATACAAATGGGATAATCCCAGTTTCCCTCAGGTCATTTTGTTGTAGTACGAGAAACAGAATTCCATACCAGGGTCTCACAGGCAGCTGTACTTCCATTTATACCATTCCCATGGCCAGAGGAGTCTCCACAAAGTAATCAAGGAGCCCCATATCTTCCCCAACAGTCTCACCCTATCCCTTTTTCCCCCACCGTAGCCAAGCTCCACTAAGGTGTACGGCATGCATTCATTGGCAATTTAACTACCCAGTACCAATGGGCATCAACAAATTCGAAGGTCTCTGGTGGACCAAAATATGGTTAATACCAGAAAGTGAGTTGTTCTTAAAAAATATAAGTGTTCTGAGAATCATTCAAGGAAAAAAGCTGCAAGTAATTCACCAGATGCTTCTTTGCAGAGATCAATAATCCAGAGGAAAATCTCTTCCGCTTTTTGAAATGGAATAGAATGGATTCAACTTCTTGGAGTGCTGAAGGAGAACAAAATACAATTGTGTGTGATTTATGATGAAGGCAAAAGCAATATGGTTTCCCGTGCAATTTGAAATGATGATTATAGACCATAAGTGTGGTTCAATAGGAAACTACGCTGTGATTATTTTACTAAACAGCTCCTTCACAAAAAGAGCATTGCTATTCAATGCATTGTAATACACAAGTGATCCACAGCTAATCCAGGAGTATTATAAACCTCCATGCCCAGCGCTGCACTCTCAGCCTTAACCTTTGTTCCTTCAATATAAAGCTAATAATGCTCCACATGGCAAGCAGCATATGTAGGGCATTAATATTTAAGGCCAGAGGCTGAGAGGGCGGGAATGAGAGCAGCCTTTTATGACCAGAGACAACATTATGTATTAATGGCCATCTTAAAAGCCAAACACCTCATATGACTGAAACCCCATACAATCTCCACCAGCAGTTAAACAGACTCGACCTGCAATGAAAGTCAGCTGTCGTGATGATATTAGTACTAATAATACATGAAAGTCAATGTGCTTGTTTTTCAAATTATTTTCTTGAATAGGATAGAAATTCATATGAGGGATTATGAGCCACAGTATTTTGATTCATCAATCAGGTTGTGGCATTACATACACACAAACCCATTAAATGTCGAATTCCATGATGACCTGTCAACATGTCCTTCGTTCACTGCCACATTGCTACTAAGGATTGGGGATATGAACAAACCCCTGCGTAAATATGGCACTTGACTTTATTCTGTTGTTCTAGTCTTCACATCTGATTGGTCGAGCTGCCTTTCAAGAGTTCTGATATATCCCTGTGGTCTGTGTGGGTCCTAACGCCCCACTGAAGGGAAGGTGCACTGTCCTTCAGATGAGACGTTAAACCGAGGTCCTGACTGTGGTCACAAAAAAAAGACAAATTTGCCCAGTGGCTTCTGTTCATTATGGACTCCTAATCATCCATATATATATATATATATATATACTTACTAGCTTCTTCACCATGTCACCACTCCATCAATAAGCTAGTGTGTGGTGAGCGTTTTGGCGCAATATGGATGCTGCACATTGGTGTTAGTTGAGGAATTTCCACCTTCTATTTAAAGCGCTTTGAATGCCAAGAAAGATTGTGTATAAATTTAATGAATTACATAGCAATCCAACACCATTGAGACTTTTCGCATCACTTTGTTTTTTTTAATGTTCCAGACAAGCTCTTACGCTGCCTTCACACTGGCAGTTGAAATCAGCTCCGTAATACGCAATACGTTCCCAACGGACGTCGTACTACACAGTGAAAAGCGTCGGACGCGGGTAGAACAAAAATGGCGGAGAGATTAAAGTTTGATTCTGTCAGTTCTGTATGATCTCTCTGATTAGGGTTATGCTGCGTGAGGAAAGTTGCTCAGGACGTTGACATGTCAGGTCGGCTAAAAAATGTGATATAGTGGTCAATAGTTCAATGTCTACCTTCAATTTAATTGTATTAACTGCCCTTATAAACGTTAGAAAGTCATGAAAATAAAAAATGACATCACAACTTATCGTTATAAAATCAATATTTATTTTATTAAAAGTTAATAATTCAGGTTTGTTTATCAGTACCATAGCAACGGTCAACTTCCGCTGGAATTGTCGGATAGGAACCGTCCGTAGCTTTTCGCAAGAGTTCAAATTTTTGAACGCATCCGGATGACCAACGGACACGATTTTCTTCGCACCGCACTCGGTCGGACCCGTTTCGGACCCATTCGCATGCGGTCTGCGAATCTCCATAGGAAATGAATGACTTCCGGTCGTTTCGCAGCCGCATCGGAGCTGATTTCAACTGCCAGTGTGAAGGCGCCGTTAGTCTTCTATCTTTGTATTTAAAATCATTCAAAAATTAAGATTCATACAACTAAACAAGTGATTACTTTTATGAACGAGACATTGAATCCTTTACTTAACGGATTTGTTCAAAAACACTAATTCGGATGTTTTTTTGTGAAAATGTTATGTTGTACAAAAGTTTTTATTTTCAGGAGGGTGAGACATGCAGCGGTGAACTCCGTTCGCGTCATGATGTCTAGCCGGCTGATTAACTCAAGCCGTGTTCTTTGTATTGTGCTACTATTTTTTACTATTTGTCTATGTTGATGTTAGAGTAGAGTAAATGTGTGTTTTCTTTAGAGAGAGAGAGAGAGAACTTGAGAGATGTGAGTTTGTGCAGTCATTTATTAGTCTAATAATAAATGCATTAAACTGCTCTTTGCGTTGCGTCTCCTTACAAAATGAGCCTTTTTAACAACAGGGGTTTGTAACTAGCCTAGAAATCTAGACGCACCCTAGCGGCAGCGAAATTTATTTTGCAGCCAGTGTGGTCTAGCAACTCTCTGTTGGCTTTCGAAGTGGAAAAACCGAACTCTGGTCAGGCCAATCACATCGTGTATAGAGTTGGTGGGCGGGCTTAACACAATGATGGCAGAGTTGGTAGGTGCGTAGGTGATTTCCCTGCTACTTGAAAACAAACAAGATGCTGCTAGCGAACAGCGGTCTTTCGATTCGGATTTGGCCACGACTCTACATGACTTGGAGTTAAGAGAACGTCACTTAAGTCATGCTTAAAAAAGACCAGATACGGCAGAAGTTTAATATATCAATAGCTCCGCTGGTGGGAAAACGCATGGGACTCTCTCAGCCACAGCCATTCGTTGCTCTGGTTGGTTAGCGGCGCTATGGCGTGCAGATGGATATTGAAAGACAACCTTTTATCCCGCCCCTCGTATTGAGGTATGCCAATTGTGAGTTCCCAGGCCTAACATTTTGATGTAGGTCTGGCTTGCCAGGCTAGTTTGTAACAGTTAGTTAGTGATAAATCAAAGCTAGCACTAAAGGGCCTTTTGTCTGTGGAAAACTACTGGGAAGCTCTGCCGGAAAAAGGACCTTGAAGAGCAGTATAAAGATTCCTGTTTGTGTCTCACTCACTCCACGGGTTGAATGCTGTGTTGGCGACTGGGCCTATTCTTGCAAGAATAAATACTTCTCTTTTAATAATTTGATTCCGAGTTGTCTCTTACATGGTGATGTTTAACAGAATTTTTGCCACAACAGTTAAGACTTTGCTTATTTTTTATTGTTTTGTTCAAAAACACAGAATCTTTCAGGAATGACACGCTAATGTTTTTTGAATGATTCACCTGAAGTCAACTGATTTGTTCAAAAACACTTTCATTCAGGAACGAAACAAATGTTTGTCCTAATGAATGAATTGTCCTGCACTGCTAGATATAAATGAGACCTAACTCAACTTGTTGAGGTTTACTAGGCTACTATTACTTTTCTTCAGTCACATTTATGTATTTTGGGTTGATAAATGAGTGTATTCATCAAATAATAAAAAAAAAGTAATAATTTATCTTGTAATAATAATTTGCATTAAGGTGATGGTCTTGAGCTCCTAACATTTCATAGCCTCACCTGTGGCAGTACAGTATATTTCATATTCGGCAATTCATGTTATGGAATACATACTGCATAAAAGGGGGAGAGTGGGTATGGCGTGATATATATGGCAGAGCATGCTGAGTTAGGTGACAGAAGGCCCCATGTCTTTACCCAGCGGCATTGCAGGTGATTCATCCATACATTAATTAACAGCCCATTCATTTTGTTTAATAACTCATAATGCATAATTTAACCTTGTTCTTCCCCTATCATATTACAGTGTCTTGCCATTTTCTTTCTGTTCTTTCAAACTCGCACACACTTCAACACACACAATAACCACAAAACATCTTGATTTGTTGCCTCGTAAATAACTTATCAGTGGTGTGAGATTTGTTATAGGAATACGATTCCTCTTTGAGAGGTGTGTGGACAGAAAGGCGGATGTATCCTAGCTTGACCTCACTGAGATTAAAAAAATGCTCCAGAAAAAGCTGAAACGAAGAGGGCTTGTGTCTGTTAGAAATATATAATTTCCTCCTTAGTGCTCTCACATTTCTGCCATCTAGGCAAAGCATCTGAAGAGAACCGTGACAGAGTGAGAGGGTTTGTTGTTGTTGTTGTGGGTTTGTCGCAGTCCTGAAATATGTGTCTTTTTCATTTATCGGTTTAATCCACAGGGATCACACTATAAAATCTCTTAGTGCCCTGCAAGACCAGTTAGTGCCCATAGCGTGGGCACAGTAGTCCGCCCAGGCCGAAAGGGGCAATTATGCCAAACCAGCAGTGCCACTGTCTGAGAGACTACCCACAAATATGAGCCACCAAAACACTTTGCCATCATGTTTCTCTGTATATGTTTTCTCTGTACCTATTCCTGAAGGATGAACCTACACTAAGTACACTCTGAAAAGTGATACCCATCTATTTTTCCATCTATTGTTTGCACTAAAAACAGTATTCATGGTTTATCTGGCAAATCTGTGATATCAAATAATGTGTTTGTGTGTATGTCTGCTAAAGTTAATGCATTGTTGTTCTTTCTTTTCTTTTTTTCTTTAGTCAAGTGTCTTAAAACGTGTGGGATACAAATGCAGTAATGAAAGGGTGGGGCTGTGGAGGATTTAAGAGTTTCAGCAGGACATGATATAACTTGCACAAATGATGCATCTGAATGATGAATTCACTTATGTTTAGTTACAAATAAGTGGTAAGTAATATTTCCTTTGTGTGTGTGTGTTCTACAGTATATGAGGACAAGTCAAAACTTATGATATATTGGTGAACAGTGTTGCACTTAATTGAATTAAGAATATCTTTTGATTTTCGGTCTTCATTCATCGGTTCGTTCATTCATGCGTAACAGGTGTGTTTGACTTGAAGAGGCGCTGCAGTCTCATTTATGGGGCTTAATGGGCTATATGCACGCATAAGTTTTGCATTTGACGCAAGGATGCTCGTCCATTTCCGGTTGTGGTGATTTAAGCGGAAGAAAACTGAGAAAAATGGGATTATGGCAGAGTCTTCAAAATTTACTGTCCTCCCGTCTTTGAAACGAAATGTACGTTTAGATGTAATTTTATAGTTATGTTTATTTAATATAATTTTAAAAAGAAGCATAAACACAACGAGGGGTGTCTGTTTTATCTGTTTTTGTTACGTTTCTTTAGTATAACCATGGAGTATAAAATTCAATATAAATTCTCGGTATTGCATTGGACTCTAGGATCGGCGGAAGTTATCGAGCATCCTTACACCTTCACCGGAAATACCGCCGTGCATAGAGCCCTTATGCATTGTCAAATAATCATGCAATTATTTATGTTTTGTTTTAAAGTTTGTAATAAATTAATATGCTTTTTGTGTGATTGCAATTGCAATCGCAATGTATGTATTATACATTGCGAATTTGTATTTGTGTATTATGTGTATTTACGGGTTTTTAAATCATGTTTAATTTGGACTTCTCTGTGCATGCTCTTTGAGGTGGACCCCATAAACCTCCATTATATGACTGACAGACAAGAACAGTTTGACCTAAAAATATCAAAATTGAAAATACTGTGGAAACAAAGACACCTACATCTTGGATGCCCTTGAGGTAAGCTAAAACATATCAATAATTAATTTCAAAGTGAACTATCCCTTTAACTTAAAATCCCAAGGGGTATATAATAATTTTAGGTCAAAGGGGTTCAGCTGACAAATTATTTTTGGGAATCCCTGTTACCTCATTTTGCCCAAATAGTGCAATGGCTAGTCAAGCATGCATTGACACAGAATTTACTTCCTCAATCTAAAAAAAAAAAAAAAAAAAAACTATTTTACCCAATATTAATGTGCTATGTATTTTATTTTATTTTATTACAGTATTATGTCATTATCTTAGTATGTCAAACTCCGTTGTAATCAGTTGTTAGTGGAATCTTTGAAAGATGAAAGATGGTTCTGGTGACACAGAGCTTCCCAAACTTTTTAGGTTCAGAATCTAAAAATAGGTGGACATGGGCTGAAAGTAAATTTTGCATTATACAATTTGGCTGAATCCCAAAGCTGACTTGTTGCCTCGCTGCCTTATCAAGCAATGACTTTACAAGCAGTGTTTGGAAACGAAGTAGAGCTTATGAAACTGAATTCAGACAGACTTCTGAGCCAGCGTAAAGGTTTAATGATCAACTACAAAGTAGAGAGAGCTTTGGTGACAACTAAGTGAATATTTAATCACTACAATAGCAATATATTTTTCCTAAATTAAGTTTTAATAGTGTTTTCATACCGTGACCATAGAGTCTTCTGTTTGAGAAGCACCCTATGCTTCCTTCAAAAAACATTTAGATGAAGCCAGGATGTGACATGATCATTGGATTCGGCTGTTCCTTGTTGCCTCCATACCTCAGTATGCTGCCTTTCGGGAAGCAGTGTATATTACATCATAATTATTTGTAAAAAAATCACGATAACTTATGCATTGCCAACCCGATCTCAAGACCAATTCGAACAAATTTTACGAGGTGGCTAATTCGTACGAATTCATACGACCACACAAGTACAAATTTGTGTGAATTTTTGATAAATCATTCATATTTTGAATTTATATAAATGATCTAGCCCTGACCCTGCCCGTAAAACTAACTGTCACTGGGGTTTAGACAAATAGTAGAAATTCGTACAAGTGAGGTCATGCGAATCAGCCACATTTTACTCACTCGTACCAATTCGGATGAGATAGCGCTGGTTTTGCAATGCAATACTTAAAAAAAAAAAAAGTTAAACAAAAAGATAAATTACAAATAATTTTTCCCCCATGTGTTTGCATTTAATACGCATTGGATAAGCATAAGTTCCCTCCCACTAATGCGGTCCAGCTCACCTTAATGTTGTTGGCTGATTGTTGTCAACAAGTAACAAGCTTAAGTAAAGCCATTGCTCTTTACCTTTCACCTAGTCCATATAATGGAGTTTTGAATGACCCCCTGGGCTCCACTTTACTTTTGACAGCTCTCAAATAGAGGGCTCAGTACGGGCAGATAAGGAAATCAGTTCTGCACTACTGTACAAATATAACCTGTCACAAATAAGCAGGAGAACTTTTATGGAGCTGTAAAAATCTTATAGATGTTCACATTCTCTTCACTGGAATCTCATGTAGTTCAACCATAATCCATGACAAGTCTCTTGCTAGGGACATAAAGCTCTTTGTATAGAAATAATATAAGCTGGTTTATCTGGCTATGCCTTCATCTGAGGTCAGCCGCTAACAATGCAGCCTGTTAGAAGATTGATGTCATGATGAGCAGAAACAATGGAGCAGTGATATACTTGCTGTTTTAAGTAGCATTCTGTATCATATAACCTCCTTGACTTCCACCTACTCAGCTAGATGCAAAACTTGGCCCTCGTTCATTGTAGTGGCCCCATTGCATCAGTGCCGACCCACATTCACATGATCAATATACTATACTGTAGACCAGCATCTCACTTGCTCCACCTCTTGAATTATGAGGCATTATACAGTAGGTCCATATAGTTTTTCCCAATGCGAACATGTTAAAGGTGAAATATATAGAACCTCCATCCTTATTAGAAACCGATAGTGAATGTGATGTGTGAGTAGATACTAAAAGTTGAGTTAATGTGGCCTTCTAGAGAGGATACTGAAATCGGCCAGTGTAGGATACATTCTTGTAGATTCAGAGTTTGTCTCATCCATATTTACCTTACCTCAACTGGGTTTTTATGCAATTTTCTACATAAATGTTTACTGTTATGGGGTAATTAACTAACCCCTTCAGGCTATAAAAATTAAGATATATTACACTAATTCTGTCCTACAGCTGACCTTAATGTTTTTGGCTGATTTTTGTGTTTTACATGTTGTTGCTAATACAAAAAGCTTAAGTGAAGCCATTATTATTAACCTTTCACTTTCATTATTATATCATATATATATTTTTTTTATTATTATTTTATTGCATTTTAATATTTTATTAAATTGGTTTCAAATACATTATATATATATATATATATATATATATATATATATATACACATGGTACATGCGTCTAATGTAGTCAACCCTTGCCCTATCGAATGATATGTGAAATAAATTACTACTGGAATGTCAAGTACCGATTTATCCTGACTCATGAGGCCTGTCTCAAAGAAAATATCGCATGCTGAATGTGTTTTATTCATGTCTGTTGTTAATTTTCACATCAGAACACTGATCTAAACTGAATTTTATTCACGGGGTAAGCTAAACCATGAAATGTGGATGAGGGCAGGCACTTAACAAAGCTCCTCATCCATACATCTACACTGTCCCATCCCACCGCCCCCATCATCTTTTTATTCCTGTACTCAACAACAGGGGCTTTCAATCTTTAATGTCACTCCTAAATATATGATTATCCTTATGCGAGGGACCCCATATTTTTTTAATATTTTTTTGGGGTCTATAACATATTTGTAAAATATTTTTTTTGTAAAAAAGGTTTCTATTGTTACATTATTACCAGTGTTATTTTAGCATCCGTTAGATATTATTACCGTTGGGGAAAAAAAAAAAGAGGGAAAAAAGGATCTGAATACCCTGGGGGTCACCAAACTCTGTCCTGGAGGGCCACTGTCCTACAGAGTTTAGCTCCAACCCCAAGACCTTGTAAGACACTGATTAGCTGGATCAGGTGTGTTTAATTGGGATTAGAACTAAACTCTGCAGGACAGTGGCCCTCCAGAACCGAGTTTGGAGACCCCATGTTTCCCTGTATGTTTTTTTTTTTTTTTTTGTATAGTCCTCACCTGTTCAAATATTTTTTATGTTATGAATCAGCTTTTGTTTTTGTAATTTCTTTTCTTTTTTTAAGTTGAAGTTTTAGTTTTGTTATTTGTCAGGTTTATATTATTTTATGTGGACTGCGATTTTGACATTCTGTTCTGTTTCCTTTAGTTCCGGTTTCCCGCTCTGTTCAGTTTCACTTTTCATTGGTTACGGCTTATGTCCTCATTTGTTTTTATAGTTATCTATTGGGGTATGTTTACACAACAAGGATCAATGTCCCTTTAGGAAAGTCATTTAATTTGGCAACCATCTTTTAAATACCTCTGGGGCAGCTCATACAAGTTCAGCTCCTATCTCTTGGAATGGGGAAACATCAGTTTATCTGAAGCTTTTCACCAAGCTTACGATTGAATTTCATATTTGAAATCACCAATGAAATCTGACAACTGTCTCATAAATGGGGTCTCTTAAGGCCCTTTCACTCTGAGCACGATGTGATAAAGCTAAGCGAATCGCTGACGAATGGAGCTTTCACACTGAACGCGAAGCGATTCGGCAGGAAGTTGATGCAGTGGACGCGAAGCGCCCCCATTGGACCGTCACCAAAAGGCCTCTCGCGATAGTTATTTATTTAGTTATTAACTATTAACTATTATATATTAATAACTATTTCCCCCTACTATTAAATTTAACAGGTGCTAACATTGCCTTCAATGGTGTTCAACACACATACCTCGGTTAAAATCTCAGAAAATTGGGTTTAGGGTTTCATGACCCTTTAAAGCATATTAAAAACACAACACGGACGATGTATAAAGAGTTTCAACCATCAGAACTGGACTACAAGATGGTGAACTGCACCATGCAAATTGCGTTCCACACAAAATTGTTTTGGGCGTGTTTATGTCGTTACGTTATTTGCATAATTCCTTTCATAAATGAGGTGCTACAATAACACAGACCAGATGCGCAAATAAATCACGCTATATTAGTGGCTGCAATTCATTCTTAGAGCGAATATTTTCCCTGAGGCTTGTATTGGCACATATTTTCAGTGTCAGAACTAAATCTGAGTGACATAATAAATAGGACTTTTGTGTGTTAGACTTGTATATGAGGGGAAGGCAGCTATAAGTGCCAGAGCTCCACATATACGGTCTCCACAAGCTAGCCATTTGTCATTTTTCATAATTATGCATTGTCCTTGATCATGTGACTCCCACATTAAGTCTTTTGATCTATAGATTGCATGGCCATGAAGACCTCTGGGGAAATTGAAGATAATTGCAAGGAGAAATAAAATAGTGAACAGTCTTTGTTTAACCTCATATGTAATTCTATCACATCACAGAAATGGTCTCCAGGCCACCAAATTAACATTCGATACGTGCACGTTCATTGCTGACAAAGTCTTTTGAAGGACTTGATGGACTTCATCATTGTGGGCGTATTGTTCAGATGTTATATTTCCTATTAATTCATCTCTCGAAATGGTCAACAATCTGATCACCAGTGACATACCACTCAGGCTGTCTGATTAAATGACTTCCGGCCCTTTCACATTTCCTTCCTTTCCAACCCTCCGTTTTTATCCTTTCCTTCCTCTCTCTGTAAGACATGCATTACACGCACATCCTCCCACTCATGCAAACAGTCCCAAAACAGCATGTGTATCTGTGCTGCGCTGAGATTAAGTCTGACGATTGAAATCAATGATCTCTGCTTTATTCCAGTTCTCTCACTGCTTTCTCCGGCTGACTGAATGATTCATCCTCTCGTCATCCCTGGACTGAGTGGGATGCGGAGGCGGAACTATGTGGGACTGTGTGGAGGAGAGAGGCAGGTGCACAGATCCACCCCCACAAACAAGGAAGCGAGTTGAGACGGAATCAGAGTTCAATCCCCTTCACCACTGACATAAAAGGACGGGACCGCACTGACTGAGAATGTACAACTGTGGATCACTTTATCTTCATGAAAATCCAACTTTTACTACTAAACTTTTGCTTTGCCATAGAGAAAAGTCTGTGGACATCATATGAGAACAATTCTATTCCTATAGTCCTATCAATTTTCTATTTTCTAATATTTCAGTTTACACGTTGGTGAAGCTTACATTTACCCAACAAAATGATTAATCAAACATAATTGGATGGTCTAAGATTATTTATGTGTGAATGTTAAGGCTTCAATAATATCTTCAAAATGTTGTTTTAAATATTTGCAAATGCTGATTTTGGGTCTCCAGGACACTAAATATATTTTGAATTATTAATTATGTGAGTGAATGAACGAACGGATGAATGAATCGGTCAAAGAATCGAAGAATCAGTTAATCAATGAATTATTGAATGAGTGAATTAATCAATCAACCAATCAATCAATCCTTTAAGAAAAAAATATTTAAATTCAAGTTAAAATTCAACTCCAAAAATCAAGACATAATAACAAAAATATTTTAGCAACTTATCGACATCTAACGAGGGTAACACTTTACAGAAAGGTTTGTTTGTTAAGATTTGTTAACACAAATTAAGAATCAACAATACTACCTTTGCATGTATTAATCTTAGTTAATATTAATGTCACCATTTACTAATATGTTGTTAACATCACAGGTTGCCTGTGAACTAACATATACAATGAATAGCTGCATTTTAATAAACATTGACAAAGCGTAACAAACGTATTTATCATTGTTAGTTCATTTTAGTTAATACATATGTTAACTAATGAACCCTAAGGTTACCCTAAGGAGTTTTAAAGGGACATGAAGAAGCCAGAGAACGCAAAAGCATTGAAATTCTTCCCGTCTTATATTTTCCATCACCATGTCCCTCTAGGGGCTCCATAAACACCAAATGTCAAAATCAAAATTTAAACAGGACGCTTTTATTCCGCTATTTTCTCTATGTCTTTCTGTATCCCCGTCCCCCTCAAACAATACAAATGACCTCTAACAGAATTTATCATGGACTCAACAGTTATTAAACCTATACATCTCTAGAATTGCATATCTCTGTAATAGGGCATGAATATTGATGTCACTGGGAGAATGTCTGATGAGAGAGGGCGGATACTGAATGCTTGAACAGCTGTGTAATTGAATCAAATTCATATTACATGATCATGAATTGAGCTCTATGTTGTTTTCGCCATAATGTATAACAGGATATGGCCTGGTGAGAAGAAAGCAAAACAAAGCAATTAAGCAAAACAAGAAACTAACGGCCAGTCTACGAGGAACAGTACAAATTAGCATCTGGTTTAAGATCTTTTGGGCGGTAAATAATAGAGCAAATACCAGTAAATTGACTGGAGTAAACCTTAATAAATCACCTTGCATGATTAATTTAAATATTCTCCTCCCATAAATTTTGCATCTGAAAAGGAAACTCCAACAAATGCATATGCAATAAGGTCAGCCACAAACTGACCATGCCTTTTTAATGGTAATTTTTCACTGTGTGTCTTATTTAACGCCAAAAGAGGGTTTGTGCTGGCGCAAACTAGTAAATCTGGCCCTAAGTCATTAAAAAAAACAAGGCCAAGGTCATGCCGAATGTAAATGTGGGGGAAGCTGAAACTGTCAGATGGTTAACCTTATTCATCTCTTATTCTTAAGCCTGGAGTAAAATAATCAAAAGAAAATCAAAATTATAATGAATTATAAATTAGCTGAATGTCTTGTCCAATAGTCAAATCATGGACAGGCTGAGTTTAGAGATATGCGGTCCTGATGTGAGACAATCCAAAAGAAATCCATCAAAAAAGATGAATCTATTCAGGTTTTTCTTTTATCAGTAGCCTATCTGTGGTCTTTGGGGCAGGAAAGATCTTCTGAATGAACATGTGAGCTGTATAATTGTATACAGTGTAACATAAAATGAAATTCAGCTCCAACAAACTGTGATTTTTGAATCCAACACAATGTTGAATTCTCTGTCTCTCGCACACACAGAGAGAGACTCATATTTTACTGCGAGCAGTCACAGAGGGAATGAATTGGAATGGCAAAATTATTACAACATCAACACCACTATAAAAAGTGCATCCTGTAAAATTACGGAAATGCTAATTTAGCTGTTCTTTGTGACTGCTTGAGCTCCAATCCAGAAAACGTTCCCAGAACTCAATAGCATCACGGATAATTTTCACTTACAATTTTAGTGTCTCGGTTATGTCACACGTGTAGTTTAATTGTCAACAGAAGAGAGTCTCAAAACGATCAACTTTAAAACCCTCGTAAATAAGAGTTTGATGGGCGTTTAATATAGTAAATTAATGGATCACAGTGTGTAAATTTCAAGCTGATACATATGCATGATTTAATAAAGAACCTGCATGGATCAGTAAGAGCAGATGGACCTGAAATGGGCCTTGTGTTGAGTATGTGCGTGTGTGTGTGTGTGTGTGTGTGTGTGTGTGTTTGCACGTGCGTGTGTATGTTTGTGTGTAACCCCTGCTTTGCATGTTTGTGAACATGCATAATGCAAAAGAATCATGCACCTTATTGCAATTTTATGAAGCCCTGATTTGCATTTTATTCCCGAAGACTTTGGAAAAACACACACATAAAAAAACACATGCATGAATAGTTTCTCTCATCTTTTCACACAAACAAACAGGAGAGAGGGAGGGAAAGAGATGTGTTCTCCCTACGTGTTGTCAATTACATACAACCAGGCTTAATTTGATCACATTATGTATCTTTTACATTGTGAATGTTTCCTCCTTTTACTTCTACATTTGTCCAATGCCTTGTTACTGGAGAACAGTGTGGGCACGTTTACCACATAGTAACATATGAAAGACAAATGAATGTGACACTTTATTGAAGTGTGAAGTGTTGAAGTGTTCACACTTTATTGTTCACAATTGCTAGCCTGCCTGCCAAGTTAGGCTTCAGTTTGTTTTGTTTTTTTTCAACAGAGTCAAACACTGAATAAGGAACATTGGACCTAATAAACTGAACCAGACTTTTTTTATTTATCACAGGAGAAATTTATAATTAAAAGAGAGCTGGTTGGGCTAGACTTACTATTTTAATTCCTAATTATTTTATCCCCATGGAGAAAAAGATGTAAACTTTAGCATATCCACTAAAATTAGTGCTTATTACGGAAAAATTATATTTTAAAATAATACTTAAACGTGCACTAAATATGATGTTTTCAGAAATGTCATTGCTTGTTATTTAAAATGAAATGAAAATGTATTACTTAGTTTAAAATTAAATTTAAATAGTAGGCTACTCTTTGGACAAACTTAAGTATATACATCTTTATATGCAATTTCATAATTTTGTCTTTTGCAATTTAGTACTTTAAAAGTTTTAAATGTGATATCAAATATCACACAACAGTTAAAATTATAATCAAATGCTTTATGTTAGTTAACACATCAAGAGTGTACTTCCTTGAGGCATAACGAAAAAAATGATTAAAACCCAATGATATAAAATGTTCTTTAAAGTTCAACTTTTAATTTGGCATTATGACAAAGAGGATTTTTAAAGGTGTACTTTTTTATGCAACATCGTAACGAAAGTGTACTCTTTCAGTACACTTAAGTGGACTTTTACTTACATTAAATTATCTGCAAGTCCACTGCATAAATAGGTATAGTAAACACTGCAACTGCACATTCAATACAATTAATCACACTTCTTTTTCCTAAAGGGTTGTGTTTGTATTTTGACACAAATACACAATGACAAAAACCTTTGGTTCAGATGGCTAGAGATGGATTCAACCCGTAATTTGACTGCATTGAGCTGCTGGTAGCTTTGTTTATCAGCGCTACACAACAGCATGCATTGCACAAAAAAAAAAAAAAAATGGGTTTACTATTATATACTCAAGTAATTCCAACAGTTCTCATTTGACCTCCATACCTGCTTCACCAAAGCTTATAATTTGCTTATTGAGGGTGACATTGTGAAAATCATGACATTTTAAGTTAGTAATTCTCAGCCGTTGTTGCATTGAGTTTTTGACAGTCAGAGGACAGAAGCAGTAAGTAAGGTGTTTTGATTTCTTTTCTTGTCATTCCGGTAAAATCAGTGAATTGTTGCCCTGATTGACCCATATTCACAGCTCTGTATAATTGACCTTGCCGCTAAATAAGGAGGCAAGCTGTGCGCTGAGACAGCAAAAACTGTTTTCTCTGAACATGCGAGGAAGAGAAAGGAATCCCTGTGGGACTTTTTTAAGGTCATGCGCATGAGACCATTTATACGATGATGGTTTATGGGTTAAATTTGCTGAGACAAAAACACTGTGCTTAAGATTTCCTGACTTAATGATCTGCAGAAGACAAGACAAGCTTGTTTTATACATTATGTAGATTTTAGATTTTCATATAGCCTAGAAGAGAGAATATACCGGTCAAAAGTTTGGAAACATCACTATTTTTAATGTTTTTGTAAGAAGTCTCTTATGCTCATCAAGCCTGCATTTATTTGATCAAAAAAACAGAAAAAAAACCCCAGTAATTTTGTGAATTATTATTACAATTTAAAGTAATGTTTTTGTCTATTTCAATATATTTTAAAATATAATTTATCTATGTGTTGCAAAGCTGAATTTGCAGCATCTTTACTTCAGTCGTTCGTGTCACATGATCCAGAAGTTAATATTTGGTTTATAACCTGTGATACTTTTAAACATGTATTTAAAATAGAAATCTTTGTAACAATGTACACTACCGTTCAAACGTTTGGGGTCAGTATTTTTTTCTTTCCTTTTAATTTATTTTCTATTAGCCTGTTCTTTTTCAGTCAGAAGAGACATCTTTTCTCGGAAGATGTGTGCTTTTATTGGGAAACGCACAGACAGTAGCTGCATTTCAATTCATCTGAGAGGAATAGGCATCTCTCTATCTACGTACATAACCAGGCACTGACGTATTCAATCCTCAGCAGACCCTGTATCGCAACGTCATCACAGATAGCCCAAAAACTAGAGCAGAACTGATGCAGTGCTGCACATACGCTAACATTTTACTGCGGGGGGTTGAAACGCCTTATTCAATAATGTTATAAATATATGGAGCGAGAAACACTACGCGAGGGAGCGACGCGTCAAACTACATTATAAGCTAACTTTGAGTGCGCATGCAATAGTTCCATTCATTATCTGCAGTGCACTCTTCTCCCGTGTAGTGTAAGGGGTGCTGTAGTACATTACACGGCGAAGGAGGAGGAGTGTGAGGTAAAGGCAATGACCGGAAATAATCTTGGAAGGCAAACATGACCAAAACACAGACGCACATATACCCGTGAACGCTAGAGGCAGTCGCGTAATAGAAGACGCATTCAGACTATAACGCATTGGTTGCGTTACATAACGAGGATGCTCCTCAAACCTTCAGTTTTTTATAGTGCCACAGTTAAATTCGCCTCGAACCGAATGCGTCAATATAACGAGGTCGAGTCATAGCCTAGAACGAAGAAGATATTTAAGAGTAGGGTCACGCGCAATGCTTATGAATTTTATGATGCGCCAGTGGAGAGATTCGAAATGATGCTGCCGTGATCTGGCTTAATCCCTATATTAAAATGCCCAAGATAATACTAACAGTAACATAATTGAGATAAGGAATGCTACGTTATGTGCATATGGCTTTAAAACTTTTAGGCATAGCCGGCAGATGCTCATAAAAACACAGCATTCTCACATTACAAAAGGAAATTACACCAGAATACGATGAACTTCACAATAGGATAATAATGAGCTACAACGTATTAGCTTATCAAATGTTTGACTTTGCAAATTATAAGCGATCACTCTCTAAATAACGAACAAACTGCCGAAAAACTTGCGCCCCGTGGTCAGGCTACGGTTGTTTTAACCACCCCAGTTGTTCCCCAAAATGAACCAAGAAAATTAAAATCAGACTATTCACGCTCATTTCATTCCGTATTATTTGAATAAAATTCAACACTCAGAGCGGCTCTCCGACCAGCGCGCTCAGTGGGTTGCGCTCCTCTGACAATTCTCAGACACCTTTGGATGTTCTAGTGGGGGGCGGAGCGGCGATAAAGAGTAAACGTGATTGGTGCTATCAGCTGTCGATCAGATTCTTCCACCAATGAGCCCAATGAGCTGTTGAAGAGTCGTATTCGGGTACGCCTTTCCCCGAAGGTTGCACCGCCTAGTTTGTGTGTGTGTGCGTATTTTTTTCTTTCTATTTTTTTTTTTGTAACCAAAGCTGGATGTGTAGGACGTCACATGTTGTTTTTCCTCTTCACTCCAGTCACTTAGCGATATGTGTTATTTACTGTTAAACCGCTCCTCGCAGCGAACGCGCACTCCGCGCCGGGTAGCCTACAGAAGATAGTCTGACAGGATTATATCTGACTGACAGCACAAGTTAAGGAAAAGTGAGAGTTTCTATTCAGAGCATATGAGAATGGCGAGTCCGCCGCCGACAGAAGGACAGCTGATTTCAAATACGACAGTGAAGAACAACAACCAGGTTAAGAAATGCGGCTATCTGAAGAAACAGAAGCACGGACACAAGCGCTTTTTCGTGCTGAGGGAGCCGAGCGAGGGCTCTCGCGCCCGGCTGGAGTACTACGAGAGCGAGAAGAAATGGAAAAACAAGTCGGCTGCTAAACGGGTTATTCATTTGGACTCGTGCTTGAACATCAACAAGAGAGCCGATGCCAAACATAAACACCTGATCGCCCTTTACACCAAGGACGAGTATTTTGCCGTGGCTGCCGAAAACGAGCAGGAACAGGAGGAATGGTACACTGTTTTAACGGATTTAATGAACGAGGGGAAAGTGAGCGACGGCTCCGCTTCTAATTCAGCGTCATCCCTCGTCGGCTTTGATGAGGCGAGCTACGGCGTGATAACGCCCGTCACCGCTACTTACAAGGAGGTTTGGCAGGTCAATTTGAAATCTAAAGGACTCGGACAGAGCAGAAACTTAACGGGCGTTTACAGGCTGTGTTTATCTAGCCGGACCATCAGCTTCGTGAAACTCAACACGGAGGTGGCGTCGGTGATTTTACAGCTGATGAACATCCGCCGATGCGGACACTCGGACAGCTTTTTCTTTATCGAGGTGGGCCGGTCCGCGTCGATCGGACCCGGCGAGTTGTGGATGCAGGCAGACGATTCGGTGGTGGCGCAGAACATTCACGAGACTATATTAGAGGCTATGAAAGCAATGAAAGAGATGTCAGAGTTCCGCCCGCGCAGCAAAAGCCAGTCTTCGGGTACCAACCCCATATCTGTGCCCACCAGGCGGCACTTTAACAACCTCCCGCCGAGTCAGACTGGGCTGACACGACGCTCGCGCACCGACAGCATGGCAGCGACGTCTCCCGTGACAAAACTGACGTCCTGTAGGATCCGCACGGCAAGCGAGGGTGACGGTACCATTGGCAGCCCCATCAGTCCAGGCGTGAACAGGATGCATTTGAGCCGCTCTAACACAGTGACAGCTCGCCCATGCAGGACATTTGAGTCATCAACCCTGCAGCATAGTAAATCCATGTGCATGCCTGTGTCTCACTCGCCTCCCTCAGCTGTCAGCCCAGTCAGTCTGCCAGGCCCTCGCCCCTCCAGCTGCACCGCCTCAATTTCAGGCTCTCCCAGCGACGGTGGCTTCATCTCCTGCGATGAGTGCGGCTCCAGCCCGGGTGATATCCGGCACCTCTTAGCAGCAAACCGAAGCAACACACCTGAGTCGCTCGCTGACACCCCACCCTCACAGGAGGGCAGCAACCTGTATGGATATATGATCATGGAAAGACCGAACAGCTGTGGACGGCGAAGCATCCGGGCGGCAGGCGAGGAGAGCGTAGGCGATCTGGAGAAAGCCTACAGGAAGAGGACACACTCTCTCACCATGCCTTACCAGAAGAGGGTGCCATCACAAGTGTCCTCCACTTCGCTGGACGAGTACACGCTCATGAGAGCTACGCACACAACTGGTGGCCATTCGGGGCGCAGCTCTCACACCGCATCCCCAAAGCTCACATACCCTGAAGATTATGGGGATATTGAAATCGGATCGTTACTGAAAAGTTCCAGCGGTAATCTGGCCGACTGTGGCTACATGCCGATGACACCAGGTGTCGCTCCGCAAGGGGGGAAGACTGACAACTACATGCCCATGAGCCCAATGTGCGTTTCGGCTCCAAAGCAGATAATCAACCCCAGGACCCACCCCCTGACTATTGCGAATGGTTACAGAACCAATTCCCCGAGCAGTTGTTCTCTGGATGACAGCGGCTACATGAGGATGCTGTGTGGCTCTAAATTATCCATCGACAGCTCAGATGGGAAACTGTCTAATGGTGAGTACCTCAACATGTCCCCTGCAGATTCAGTCACACCACCAGACTACTACCTGAGCCCCGAGTCTCCATGTCTCAGACAGCTTCACTTGTTTAACTCTTTGACCCACTGCCATAAGCCCCAACAGACGCTAAAGGATGCGAACAATGATCAGTATGTTGTCATGAATCCTCAGAGTCAGAGGATCATAGAGGAGTCAGTAAAAACAGCATCCCCCCCTGCCCCATCTCCTCTAAGACAGAGCCGCACGGATAGCTTCATCCTCCTGCACAGGATAAACCGGCCCACCCGCCTCTCCCTTGACACGCTCCGGACATTACCCAGTATGAACGAGCATCCCCTCCCCACTGAGCCGAAAAGCCCTGGCGAGTACATAAATATAGACTTTGGACATATTGCTGAAAGTTGCACTCCGCCCTCCATTACTTCTTCCGAGAGCTCAGCCTCATCCCTCGGTTCATCTGCAGATCAGAGGACATCCTCCCTCTCTGATTACATGAACATAGATGTGAGTTCTCAGTCACCCAAATCTGGAAATGCCGCTCCGTCTAATGCTTTGCAGCCTTTGGCGGATCTCACGTCCTGCCCCGCCCACCCTAAAGAAGAGGAGAAGGATGAACGGTACCACCGCACGGCACAGGTGGCACCAGTGGGCCCAGTTGACAAAGCTAAAGACGATTACACAGAGATGACGTTCGGTGTGCCCGTTTCCCCTCCTGTCTCGCAGCCCTCAGAAGGTGGGCAGAACATCAGCCCATCCTCCTGCATGCAGAGGCTGACTGTGAATGAGACTGTGGGAGTGCCTGGCGTTGAAGCATTCCTGCTGCATGGTGCCACTTTGGCCTTGGTGGATCCCGACCGGGGTCCCAAAGTGATCCGTGCCGACCCCCAGGGACGCAGGCGGCACAGTTCGGAGACATTCTCCTCAACCACCACCGTAACACCAGTTTTTCCCTCTTTCGCACACGACGCCAGGCGGCATGGTTCAGCCTCTGTGGAGAACGTGTCTGTTTCTGTGAAGAACAGCGAAGGATCGGATGAAGAGTACAACAGTCCCATGTGCAGGGAGACATCGGCCGGCTTTCAGAATGGACTTAACTACATTGCCTTAAACTTGATGGATGGAGGACTTGCCAGCTGTGATTCGCTTGTCCGGTTCAAACCTGCCAGCTGCTGTAAAGAGGGCATCAATGGAATGCATGCCAGTCCGTATGCCAGCCTTGGGTTCAAGGAGACGGCAACAATAGTAACAGGTAAGCTGAATTCATACAAGACATAACCGGTGACCAGCTTCATTAGTTAATGTTTACACTATTCACTTCATTTCTTTCAAATGCCTGTGCATCTGAAATGTTATAATTATTTAGCTGTGTTAACTCACTACGATATGTCATGACACATTATTTTGGCGACAAGAACAACTGCATATTACTTTTGCATGCCACATGACAGATTTCCCTCTTATGTGAGAGAGCTAATTGAGCACCTTGAGTGTCAGATTGATGGAAATGCCTCTTTAAAAAGCTGTGGCGCAGTTTTTATTCTCAGTGACTGATCGCTTCACCCGTGTCTGCAGGGGTGTTTGGGATGAAAACAGCTCAGTTAAAAGTTTTTATTCATTCTTAATGGAGCTCCCTATTGAAATTATTCTGTCAGTAGTGTGAGGATGACTGTGGGATGCGGTCAGTTTGAGAGGATGTCAATGTGAAAAAGAGAGATAATGTCAATAATTTAGCAAAAGAAAAAACATTCTCAATATTTGATTTTGCATCATACTCTCTGAATCAGAATTAGTAATTATATTACTTGATTGAAGAGTACCCAGATAAAAACAAGTGAGTCAGTTGTTTATCAGTTTTCAGGTGGAGGTTTTCAGGGCTGGAATGCATAATGTGTGCAAAGGTCGTTCAGAGAGGTTAACGCCGGCTTGTTTTTCCAACCTGCCAGGTTCAAGGAACAACCCACCTTTTGTTTTTCGGCATGACTTGAAAAACAAAGTTGTTTGTGCTGTGCAGCACAGAGATAAACGAATGGACAGACACAGATTTGGACTCACGTGGAAGACACACTGAAATGAGTTGTAAGATAGGAGGTGTTGTTGTTAAGCGTAACTTTGTTTGAGTGGGATTGTGTGAAGGCTGTATAAGTGTTTAAAAAAGGAGTATGCTACACTTTAGTGAGACCCCTTGCACCCGCTTAAAACAACATACATACACACCATATAAGGCAAATAGACAGCAACCGTAGCTCAATTATGATCTCTAGGGTGTGTGAGTGTTTGTGCTGGCGGAGCAGGTGTTTCTGCAGTTCTCTGTTTACCTCCACAAGAGGACAGGGCAGAAAGACGTAGCCGCAGGCCACGGAAGCCCTAGAACAGTGGGAGGAGACCAGAAAGAAAACTCTCAGAAACATCGGCACACACTCAGCCATCCAAGCCCTGTGATTGGTCACAGACAACATTCCACCAAAACAAAAGATGAGCCACAGAGACAGAACACAGAGCTCTTATTTGTGTCGAATGGCCCGATAGTTTTCCTGATAGGGAACTTGCGCCAGTACGGGACCCATTGAGCAGAGAGGAGAGCACGGACAGGCTGCGCTCTGTTTACTACGCCAACGTCTGTAATGCCACATTTCACTCCCTCCTCCCGTCACTTTTTACACACTGATTTGAATAGTACATTTGTGAATGGGAAGCAGACACATACTTTGGCAAACATAACTACATATTTACACAGTGTGCAGGATGTTTGACTGAGGTTTATGACGGAGCCTCATTATTTCGGGCTGATTGTTTTTGTCACACTGTGTCGTTTTAAATTCAGCATTTTTCACATCTGCATCCTTACTGAGTCATTGAACACCAAAATACTCCAGCAGTGTGTTGTAAACTAAATAGGTCCCCCATGACCTGGCCTTAGATATAGATGGCTATAGAGTGAGGCATAAAGAGCTCTGTGGGCATTGAAGCTTTCGCCTACCTTTTATTTCCTTAGATTGGATTCTCTCCATTTCTTCCCTACATAATATCACTGGAGGAGAGAGTAAACACCGTCTTATTAAAAATTTACCATTAGCCATATCAGAGAGCTCTGTGTGTGTCTGCTATAGGGGCTTCCAAAGAATCATCCCTCCTGAGAATAGTGTGTGTGAGGGGCCAGGCCAGCAGATGGCGGGGGCCAGGGTCGTGCACCTGCCATTCCAAGCAGTGCACAGTGGTTATCAGGCCCATCAGAGCCCTGACAATACACTAATGATTAGTGGCCATCTGCTGCCCCACACAACAGAACAGAGAGCGATATATAGGGAGATTCAGTCAGATAACCAGCAAAAACAGTTGGCACAAGCTTGAAATAAAAGTGAAATCTCTCTTTGTTGCAGACACACCGAGCCCCGCCCCTTCATCCTTTGATAGACTTGATTTAATTGGAAGGTACAGCAGTGAAAGAAAGATTGTGTCTATCAATTTGCCTGCTTTTATTTTTAGACAAAAGACTCAGGTGACCATCCCCCATCAAAACACTCACCTATTCCTTTGAATCCTAGTGTATTATCATAATATCTTTCTCTCTTCCATCATAAAACATTTTGTTTAATATATCCACCGATTATTTTTTTTATATATTTGAAGGAATATTTTCACTTCTTCCATTCTGTCTATCAGCAATCATCAGTGTGACTCTGCCTTCCCATCCCATCTCTCTTCATGTCCTCTTTCACCTCTTAGTCTGTTGTTGTTGTTGTCTCTGTAAGTATCTGCTATCGTTGCAGATTTTATAGTGTTAAACACATCCAAGATGTTCTGTGAAATGCTCTCACTGCTTCCCAATTTTAGCAGCACAGATAAGGCGGATTACATGCTGCCACAGATTAGACATTGTTGAGCAGCTTTGTTTGGTGTCCAAGTAAACGACACACTGGCGAATTTCACCCAAGGGCTATATTTCACCCAAAATCAACAGAATGAAATAATAAAATATACTTGGATTTACAGAAAATTAAGCCTATTTTATTTTTTATTTTTTTATTGTGACATTATTTTCATGACCCCCCCCCCCCACACACACACACACACACACACACCAAGTAGTTGTTGTACTTTGTCATTTTAGTGTAATATAGGGAAAAAATGTTTTAATGTAATTTCACTCACAAATGATACAATCATTGTGCACACTTTCTGTTTTTCTTGGGATAGAAAGTATCTATAACTATAGGAAAGAGAAAAGTCCTTTCTGTCCTTGACGTCAAATCTGGACAACACATTTGAGACCTCTCTCATTCTCTCTTTTTTTTTCTCATTCTCTTATTTCTCTCTCTCTCTCTCTCTCTCTCTCTCTCTCTCACACACACACACACATACTGTAGTATGTGTGTAAAGTATATTTATAACATATATGTTAATGCTATATGTTAACATCCTATAAATGTCGCATTATGTGTGTGTGTGTGTGTTTAGCATGTGGCAAAGAGTAGGATGTGGCTGGAAAATATCATTTGAAATCTGCATAGGATGTTCTTTAAGAGCACGTGCCGTATGTGGGAATAATTGCATGGCATGTGGCCTGATTCTGAATGAATGCTCCTTTTCTCCCCTGCTGAGCCAAGTCATCTGAGTGTGTATGCGTGGAGCAGAATATGTATTGATGCTTTACTCTCATCAAGTGAATTTAAACGGCTCCTTCGGTATTTGGTTTTGTTTAAAGGAGGATGACTGTGAGATCTGCTGAGCTCGCACACCCTTGTACACACTTTCTTATTCATGAACTGGAGTTTATTTCCATATGTCCACTGAGCTCTGTTGGCTTAGTTGGCTAAAGTGTTATGAGATTACAACGTGACATTTACACATGAAGATCATCCCACCTTGCATACAGAGTAACCTTTTGCCCTGCCTTTCCTCCCATAGCTGATAATGACCGTTTCTGTAAAGTTAAGCTACAGTTTACAATTTGAAATTGAGCCGAGAGCTGTCAGTGATGTGCTAACAACTTGAAAATTAGCTTCATCTGTTATTATTATTATTATTATTATATTTTTTTCTTTCACTTTTGGCATTATTAGTAATAATTATAATTTTTTATTTATTTTATTAATTAACCTAATTTATTATGAATCTTAAAAATGTATACATGGTTGTTTGTTAAGCTGTGGCTTAGCAGTTGGTTGAGCCATATGAAAGAGACATTTATTTGAGAGAGTGAATCCTTTAAATTGTACTCTTGTGTGCCCATGTACGTCACTCCACTTGCCTCCCTCAAACTTTCACCGAATTGCTACAAATCGCTGACAGTGTGAAAATCCCTGAAGGGAGTGACATTGGAAGATCCTACTGAGTGAGGATGAACAGAAACATTGTTATTTCTACCCCACGGGTTCAAACTGATACTCTCCTTCTATGATATATGAGACTAGCGTAGATAAATAAATTAGTAACACTAGCACATGTTTACAGTACAGTCAGTCACTTGGCTGATTTTCTCTCTACTGTAAATGTGTGTGTGTGAGAGAGAGAGAACAGTTGTGTGTTATACTTATATGTGTGTGTGAGAACACCAGACTGTTGCTGGCCTGGCTGCAGGAGGGCTATATTTAACCTGTGTGAAATAAATAAATAATGAGTCGCAGGACAAATGTGTGTGGAGAGGGGGCTTCTTTTTTTTTTTGGATGGGGGCAGCGGGTTCACAAGATTTTTTACTTGAACCAGCGTGGTCCAGATTACAGCTGCTTTAAATACATGTGCTGATTTCCCACAGAGACACAGAAACCACAGTTTTAACACCGTTAAAAAAAAAAAAAAAAAAAAAAAGGTTAAGGAAGCAATATACTAAGCTTAGATCTGGAGACTTGTATAGGTTGATTGATTACTCTAAAAGAGGGAGAGAGATGGGGGAGGGAATTTGGGTTCAGAGGGTCTGATAAGAACTCACACTTCTGGTCTCCATCTGCTCTTACTGATATTTGAATTTGAGCATGTTTACAATTAGCTTTGATATTTATTGATTTAAATTTACTCATTGAGATGTAAGAAGCAGTGTTTCCTACATAATTATGTTTTTGGTAATATTGAAATGATTAAATTATTGAAAATGTTACCATCTAATTTCTTGGCATAACATAAACATAATTTATTTTGAATCTGGCACTGTAGACAGTAGTGAATGCAGGACACAGTTAATAAAGTTAGCTCAGGTCAGCATTCGACAGATAAAACATTTAAAGTTCCTCCCTCTGCCCATTCATCAGTCTCCGTCTGAGTGCTTATCCCATGACCTCACTGCTTTTTCTTTCCCCCTCATTCACTGGCACTGTTTTTTTTTTTTTTCTGCCTTTCCGGATCGGAATGGGACAGCCATGGAATTGCCAAGCTTCCTCTTGCTTAATTAGCTCTGTGAAATTCAAGCTGGCTTCTGACCTCTACACATACACTACATGACTCCGGATCTGTGGCATCAGTGTAAATGTGAGAATCAGCGAGACGGGGAAAGAGATCTCTGTCTATTTCGAGTCTATACACATGACGAAATCAGACCACCCGAAATGGTACTCTAAGAGTCTGTGTACGACCAGGCAAGCTCAAGTTCACATCAAGGTTTCCACTGCGCTGTCATCATGTAAGAGTTTATGCTAATGTTTCTGTAGTCAAAACAGCATCTTTGTTTTAGTCTTCAAAGCACTTAGCAGTGTGGTGGCCGTAAAGTAGGTCAAGACGTATAATGCCATTGTCCACTTAATGGTGACATTGAGCTGGACACACATGGCACCTTTCATTGGGCCAAACTTTTTACACATTTTTTTTTTTTTAAAATCTTTGTACTTTATTGATTCACTATAAGGAATTAGCTGATAAGAGTCAGGTTTTTGTGAATCAGACATTTTTGCAGAGATCTTTTTAAAGTAAAAGAATAATCTTTAAATTCTTTTTAAATTCACGATGAAATCAAAATGGACAATTCAGATTTGTAATGAAATATTGCAGTGTTTGTTATAAAATATTTGAATGTATTTTTTTTTTTCATGTTCCTTCGTGTTTACTAGCATGAGGGCGGGTCAACCTGTCAATCATGAGATCAAAGCAATAGCAAACCACAAGTCCCGCCCTACATTTTTGCTTGTTTGAGAAGTCGTTTTAATTGGTTATACATCCCAATAGGAAAGAAAACACAACTTCTGTTGACTTTACACTAAGAAAAAGAGTTTACACATTTTCAAAAACCCTAAAACAACAAAAATAAACACTTAATGTACATTAAGGCTGTTGTTACTCTTGTAGATATGGGTTTGTCATTGGTGTTTGGCTGTGGGATCGGGGTGAGTGAAACATGTTTTCTGCTGTTTTTCCCACAGTCGGTCTAGTTAAAAGGACAACAGGAAAGCACCTACTCCCCTTTCTCTTTCTATTTCTTCACAAGTTGGCTGTGAGCAAACAGATCTGTCAGCAGCACTTAACTGCAAGAGTAATACTTCGTAATACCACACAGAGGGAGGTATCAAAGAGCAAGAAAAGATGAGGCACTTTACGAGCGTGAAAGCGCTTGACCTCTCGCTGGCCCCTCCTCCCTTACTTTAACCAGCTCTCTGTGAGAGAATGCATCCCTACTGACGGTCATGGGAATTACTTCCATCCTTGTCAGAGTGGATGTTGTGATATCGGACTCACATGCGGAAGTGTTTGGAATGTGCGCGGGCAGTCCAGATAATGGGAGCGATTATGGTGTGCAATATAGCCGATGGCTGTGAATTAAGGGTTTGTTAAGTGTGTGTGAGAGCGAGTCTTGCTCTATGAAAACAGCTCTTGTTCTAGGCGGATGAAAAGCAGGAGGAGGAGATTGGTGGTAGCGTACAGCCTGAGAGGACAGACCCACGAAAGGATTTGTGTTAGCAGAGACTTCCGCCCAGTGAGAGGCCTACATGCAAATGAAACCTCACAAACAAGTACAGCGGGTGAGAGGTCAGGATAGCGATCTAGTCTCGTAAACAGAACCCAGACAGAAGCAAATTGTCAAACGACGCTGTAATGTTTACACTTCAAACGTAAAACCGATGTGTGTAATTGTCTTTCTATTTTATGAGAATGTACACACGGGATGCATTCTGTTGCACACGAGCCATTGCGTCATATCTTGCTATGTTTCATGTACAGTTAAACAGGAAGAACTCTGTTGTTCCGCATTTAGCTTTTTATGAGCACCAGAAAGCATGTGATACCAAAGGCCCTAAAATATGATCTTGCCAGGGACACCTTTCTAAAATTGCATGGTCTATAAAGACCCATTTATACAGTGAGAGAAACATATTAATCATCATATTATAAAATCAACAAGGTGTTTCCAAAGTTATTATTATTATTTTGACAGATTTAACATTGAGGAAGCACAAACCCTACACCTTGAATCCACATGGACCAGACCTGGCCCGGATCTTTGCCGACAATATGTTGCCATCTGGGAACCCTCTTTGGGCGTTACAAACCACTGTCAGGATTTACTAAAGACACGTTATTAATGAAATATTATCTATTTTTGCAGCTGACCTTATTGCATATGCATTTATGGGAGGAGAATATTTAAATAAATCATGCAATGTGATTTACTAAGATGATTTGTAGTGTTTCAAATGCCAAAAAAGGCACGTCTTGCCCATTTCAGCAAAGTAGACTTCAATATTTAAATAGCATGGATATTGTTGAACATCTAAGGCTGTGTTGTGTGTCAGCGTATGGCCGGCTCTTGTGCTCTTTCCGTCAGCTACACAGAGCTAAATGTCAGCGAGTGTTTCCCACAGTCTGTCTCTGAGCACCTGCCACTTCTGTTGCTCATAGCAAAAGAGCGCGCATTCCTTACTTGGTAAAGGAGAGCACAAGAACAGCAGCGAGAACGAGACAGAGGGAGTGTGTAACCTTTTATCCCCCTCTAGCCAGTTTCATTCCTCATGTATAAATCACATACGGATGGTAATGGAAAAACACACGCCGCTCAGTGAAATGGGAATTTTTTTTTTTTTTTCAGACAAAGCACAGAGGAATATGATAGTATTTCAGAAAAATGCTTTTTTTAACATTAGCGAATGCCCATAAAAGGCTGTTGTGTTGCGCGACGGCGTTGATCTCGGGGAACGCTTTCTTTCTCTGTCTTTACAGACATCACACTAATGTGCTTCTTTTTTGTCTCTTGTTTTCTTGCAGACTAACCAGAGCCAGTCTTCTCATAAAGGCTCCTTCACTCCGTTGTTCACGTCGAGAGCAAGGGACGAGGGAAGGAGAGGAGGCGCTCGTGTGGACAGATGGACCACGTTGCTGCTGAACCAGGCCTCCACTGATCTTTGACCTCCCAAATGCATTCGAATGGCCGTCGTCACGGCAACACAGACACTTGACCCCAGCGTGAGGCATGACGAAGACTCGCAGACACAGAGGCGGGGCTTCCTGTCCATCTGTCACTCACTACAATCTCTACAATTTTTGTGTTATGGACCTTTTTCCACTGGTTTTGTTACGAGCTCTGGACTTCGAGTGGCCAGTGTCCCTCAACCTGTGAACCAAAAAATCTGATCACGCATACACCCGCCACACTATTTATTTCCCCCGCGAGTGCGTGCGTGCGCACGGGTGGTTGCAACACTGCACAGAGGTGGCATTTCAGAAATTTACAAAAACAATTCGAAATCAGACACACACACACACACACACAAAAGCAGTCACTTGAAAACCCTACCTCAGAACGAGCCAGGTTATGACTTACAAAAATCTATATATTGAGAAATTAATTTATTTTTCCAAGTGAATGTTTTCGTAAAAACACCAATCCAAAGCCTTACTGACTGTGCTGTCAAACAGTGTTTCCTGGAGGACCTGCGTATACACTCACAAGAGTATCAAAGATTACTGTTTGCCATGATAACTGAATGTCTTGCAGTGCAGCCGAGGAAGTTCCTACGCTGCAATCAAAGATCTATTAATGTTATTTTGCATTCTACACAGATATTTAAAGGATTTTAATAAAATAATATTTATCTGAGCTGGGAAAGGACCGGGCCTTCCGCCCGCAATTCCGCACATATGCAAAGCAGGCTTTCATAGAGGAGGAGTTATTAGTTTTGGAACGAAGCCACACGCGATTAACACACGCTAGAGATGAATGATGTCGTGCGCCTCAGGTCAGAGAGAGGAGCATCTCTCTCTCGCCAAGCCTAGGCATGCTAGCACACCGTCTTTAAACATTAACAACCCAGAAGCCTCTGCGGACTTGCCCCCTCTCACTGCTCCGAACACACAGGCTTCCCTTTGCCTTACATACACATCCGTCGGCACGCCGTTCCAGAGAGTGATAGATTTCGGGACGTCTCAGAAGGCCTGACACCATTATTGCTGCTCCCTACTGTCAGACAGGGATAGACTCGTCAGAACCAATGCTTTGTCTTGCACTTACAAACTCCTTAGATTGTAACACAAGACACTTTTGAATGTAGAGTATTCCGGAGATCTCCACAGGAGACGAAACACACGGCCTAAACATCCACAAACAGACTTATACCGAGGCAGAGTTGTTCACTTGTACATCACACACACACACACAACTTGACTTAAGTATATGAAAACGTTTGCCTAGAAAGCTGTACATAATGTATAAAGAGATTGCAACTGACATTTTTAAGTTAAATTATAACTTATTTCTTTTTGTATGTACATATATATACGGTATGTGTTTGAATGAATTTCCCCCCAAACAACTAAAGCACTAATGAAGGTACATGCCCAAAGGCTGAACTTTGGGCCTGGCGTTTTTTCTTTTCTAATTCTTTAGTACGTTTGTAAAAGTATGCACACTGTACTATAGATGCCACTTCAAGGATATTTGATAATGCTATAATATAAAAGAAAAAAAAATTCTTTGAATAATTCTTGATATTACGAAAATAGGTACAAATTCACAAATGGCGTATGCATTATGCAATATTTACATTTTTTTTAAAGATTAGTTTACAGAAAGAAACCAAATGTATAAATACTGTGTTAATATATTTAAAACCATAAGAACGTTTTTTTGCTGTATAAAGTTTTCTGCCAACTTTGAATGGAAAAGTGTTTTTTTTTTCCTTCTTCTACTTCATCTTTGCTATTGAATCCTAACAGTTATTTCAACAGTGTTCTTTTGCAAATGCTGTTTCACAGTATGGAAATCTTGAATATTTCAATGCCTGAGTGATTTTTTTTTTTGTCTTCCATTGTATATATTTCATATTCTTTGCATTGTGATGCTACTTAGAAATGATAATTTAAACTTAGTGTAATTAGCATTGCTTTAGAAACTGTATTGATTCTGAAAAGCCACATGCAATAAAAAGTAACATTATTTAAGAATCTCATTCTCTCTGCTCACGTCTCTTTCGTAGCTTACAAATGACACTATACTTGTGTGACTTCTTGAGAGCAACCTAGCTCAGCCAGACAGCAGATGTCTTCATTCATCATCTGAGTACCTTCACGTCACACACTTACACTCTCAACACATTCAGCTTAAGTGATGTAACTTTCAAGCTTTTTGTGAGCTTAATTAAAACGCAGACTAAACAAATAGCCTGCGTTCATGAAGATACTCATAATAGCTGTGCTGTCTGATCCACAGCTTGACCCAGAATACATAACTGACTAAAGGGATTATGAATTTTCACGCCCAAAGCCATATGACGAAGGATTGTTAATTCTCAGGCCCCTGCTAATTAAAATGGTAATTAAGTCTGGGGTAAGATGGAATTGCACAGTCTGGTCAGTGCCAACAGGGTGGGGGTTGGCTGTGGGCGACTAAAGGATCAAAATGAACAGGTCTGGGATCTGTACTGCACCGCCTCAGCAGATGCGAGGGTTCGTGGGCTCCCTGCATATTTTCTGTGTCAGGGCTCCCTGATATGTTCGGTCAACATGTCCTGACTGATCTAAACCTTTTTCACTTCAGTTCATTTGAATTCATAGTTTACACATGACATCACATCGTTTTAGGAAGGCCCACAAGGGCTTTACAATAAGGTTTTACTTCACTGCCTGCCAGTTATTTTTTTTTTTTTTTTTTTTTAGGTATGTACTACAAATGTAGTTAGAGAGTAATAGTAAAAAAAACCAAAAGACCTTATTGATGATGCATGTATAAAGGTGTGCAGATAAACCCAGAATTTAACCCAGAATGTGACCCAGAATGCAACGCAGTTTCTCGTTAAGCATTTTTCCATTGAAAACCATTATAAAGATAACGCTTAACCATTTAGCAAGGCAAGGCACTTTTATTTATAAAGCACGTTTAAAACAGCCACTGCTGACCAAAGTGCTGTACAGTCAGTTCAAAAAATATTAAATACATAAATACTCCAACCAACATAAACATAACATAAGCACACCATAAAGCGCATCATAAAATTACATTTGACCAAACGCCAAAGAGAAAAAATAAGTCTTTAGTGATGATTTAAAACTATCAACAGTGGGAGACAGCCTTACATGATCCGGCAAATCATTCCACAAACGTGGAGCAGCGACCGAAAAAGCACGATCCCCTTTTCAATCCCCACGATCCACGATCCCCTTTTCGAGAATTAACAATCCCCGAAAAAGCACGATCCCCTAGCACGTTGTGTTCATATTCTCAGCTCATCTGCTCACCCACATAGACAATGCATCATCAATAAATGTAGCCTATATTGAATTTGTTTTTTGAATAACATTGTTTTAGCACATTACGACATTTTAAGTGTTTATCACATCAAGCATTCAAGTCTCACTTTCTTACTTTCTTAATTTTTCTTAAATTACTGGAGCATTCTGTTCACGTTTTAGTTTTTTCTTCTTTTGATAGATGATCTAAATATCCATGGCTTGAAACAAATGGAAAAATTGACAGGAATATGGATGTTTTGCCCTTCTGGTCTCCATGCCAGTCACAGGACTGAAACCTTTGACATTTCTCACAAACGTCTGCATCACAACTTTAGAATTGGTAAATGAATTGTCTTTTTGGATCCGCCAAGCCTCAACTGGGCGAGGCAGATTCACTTTTCTGACATATTTGTGTCTGTGTGTGTCTGTGTGTGTGTGATGACACTCTGAGCCGTAAGAAATGGCTTCCCTCAGCATGCTGACAATCCCATCATCCATCACAGCCCTCGTCAGCTACAAACAGCTCGTTTGGACCAATTAAGCACGCTAATTGATCTTATTAAATAATAAAAGGCAATGGATGATTGAAATCACTCCGTAGACGGGAGAATGGATTCTCAGACTTGATGAAGGAGAACTGACAGTGTATAATACGGCTGTGCAAAGATTAATTGCGAAATTATCCAAAATAAAACTTTGTGTTTACATAATATATGTGTGTGCTGTATATAATTATTTTTTATATATAAATACATATGCATCCATGTATATATTTAAGAATCATTTGCACGTAAATACTGTATATAAAAACATAATCTATATTATATATAAACCTAAATATTTTATATACTCTATGAACAACACATTTTCTTAAATATATACATGCATGTGTGTGTATTTATATATACAAAATAATTATATTATGTATATTTTATTATGTATAATTATATTATGAATATATTATGTAAACACAAACTTTTATTTTGGATGCGATTAATCCCAATTAATCATTGCACAGTCCTATATATATACATATATATATATATATATATATATATAGGGATGTAGAATATGCTAATGCAGAATGAGGCATTGATTAATATTTATAAGTATCGGTACTAATAAACCGTAATATATAATTGTAAGAGGACAATTCTAACAGTTTGACTGCTCAATCATTTTTATATTGTCCTTATTCTTGTAAATGTCATGATGTGATTTTTTTTTTTTTTTTTACTTTTTGGGACTTACCAAATTATTTGACATGCGTTAATATCCCTTTTATTTTCATCAAGAAAGAATTTGATCACACTTTAGATTTGTGTAAAATTCTCAATATTAACAAACTATTAACTATACCTTTTCACGCTTTAATGTTTATTAATAAGATAGATGTTGAGTTATGTATTGAAGTAGGGATGTAGAATATGGGCATGCAGAAAATGGCATTAATATGTGCTTTATAAGTACTACAAACAGCAGTATCCTAGTAATATGCATGTTAATAGGACCTTAATCTAAAGCGTTACCAATAATTATAATGGAATAACTACATATTTTAAAAATTGAATCTTTTATTTCATATATTTTTTGTGCTAGCATACGCATCTGTCATTTAAATTCATCTGTATCCAAGAACTTATTGATCAAGTGGATATGTTCCATTTTACTCAGAAAAATAAATAAATATTGAACATCTCAAAAGAAAAAATTATTCCAAAGAGGTCATACTTTTTCTTTTTCCTGGAAAAGCAAACCCATCAGACGTAACCCCTTTAAAGCACCACTGAGAGCTCTTGTCAGACTGTCCTGGGGTCAACTCATTAATGCTGATCTAGGGTCAAATGTTGCATATTGTATCCCTATGCCGGTTATATTGGCATATACTGCTGTGTAAAGAGCTTTAATAGAGAGAGAGAGAGAGAGAGAGAGAGAGAGAGAGAGAGAGAGAGAGAGAGAGAGAGAGAGAGAGGGAGAGAGAGAGAGAGAGAGAGAGAGAGAGAGAGAGAGAGAGAGAGAGAAAGAGAGAGAGAGAGAGAGAGAGAGAGAGAGAGAGAGAGAGAGAGAGAGAACAAGCCATCTGAGGGTTAAACTAATCATGTTAAGTGTATGAGAAATGCTAAAGTGCAACATATTAGTTATACATTATTTGGTTAGACTCAGTCCCAAAATGACCATATATACTACACTGTACCCTAGAGGGACTGGAAGAGCTAATGGTGCAAAAGGAAACGAGGTTTCTGAGCACTTGTGTAAAAATATAGCTGTGTATGTGCTATGTGTGTGTGTTACTCTATACTGCTGCTTCACTTACAGGTCACATGGTTTCACAGCCTGAACTTTTGGTCAGAATTACATAGAGCTGGCCAGTTCCAGCTTATGGACATTATACCGAGGGTTAAGTGTTAAGCGATATAGTGAAACGCTCTCAGCTGCTCTGAGACCTTCCAGCTCCCAAAAAGTTAACCTGTCTAAACCAGTTTTTGTCAACTGCCATTTTTTTTTTTATCAGAATAGTCATGGCATGAAACAGTGTGGGCAGTGGCGGGTATCACAGAACATGTTCAACATGCACAGACATTTGTGATTTTTGTCTTGAAAGGATCACTGTAGTAATAAATGTTCGCAATGTACTGTATGTTAAAGATTCAAACTTTTGTAACTAGTATAACAATTGCCATCAACTCTCCTTCAACAGTTAGAGTATTAGCAATACTAACTTTTTACTGCCTAAAAATTCTTTAAACAGCAGAAGAAGAAAAAATGGCCATCAAAATACCTTAAAATATTTCAGTAGAAAATATTTTATAAAGTTTAACAATCAAACTTTTTTCTCAGACAGAGAGTGACTCTACGGAGCATGTGCTGAATAAAGTCGAAATCCAGTCATTTGAATTAAAAATCCAATTTTGTGTTAGTGAATTTTGTGAGAGTAAAATATTTCCAGATTTCGCAACGGGTTCATGTTGGTCACACTGAATTTCCCGCACTGACTACTTGAAAACTGACTATTTTCGCCTGAATTTATTTTATTTTTTTCTCTGATATGTATGAAAGTCATAGCATGTGTTGCTCAGTAATTGTGCTAGTGTTTTCCGTGGTGAGGTTTCTCAGCTGATTCATGTTGTTTGCCTGTTAAAGGACTTTCAGCATTGCGTAAGTGCTAGAATAATGTTTTTTTTTTCTGCTTCTGTTGTGAAGGCAGGCTCAGCAAAGGGATTAGTCCTCACCCACCCTCTCTCTCTCTCTCTCACTCTTGCTATTTCTCCCACTTGCTTTCTGCTACATTGCAGGCCTTATCTGACCTGCAGAGACTCGCCAGTCAGACAGATGGATGAACTGTCAAAGACACCCTCTTCACTGTCTGCCTCCTTTACTCTGTCCGTCTATCTGTCTGGCAAACAGATGCCGATAAAAGCCAGGCAGAGTAATAGGGTTGCTCCATACACACATGCAACGAACAAAGACAGCACGAGATGTGCAAAGACCTCAAGAGACTGAAAACAGACAAACACAAACACCTGAGCACACCTGGGATGACTCACTATCAACTTAGCCAGCATTCAGGGGTGAGATCATGGTCCCCTCCCCCTTCTCTTTTTCCTCTTTTGACTTTGTTGTTGTTCCCAGAATTCTGTGGAACAGCACGGATGGGTGGGGCTTAAACAGGCCCCGCCCCCACAGCTCACCTGCTTCAACATATAAACAAGAAGACTTATTGTGCTTTGTGTGTGTGTGTGTGTGAAAGAGAGAGAGAGAGAGAGAGAGAGAGAGAGAGAGAGAGAGAGAGACAGAGAGAGAGAGAGAGAAATTGTATTGTCCCAGTTTATATTTAGTGAATCTTAGGAACACAGGTGAGAACAGTTCCTGGCAGTACCTCGCTTTGGCACATTTTTCGAAACAATCTTAGCATTCTTTAAACTGTTAAGTGAAAATGTCACAACTGTTTGAGGGAACAACAGAACTTCATTGCCTGTCTGCAGAATGTAGTATTTTACTCAAAATATTGTATTTGTGCTTCACAAACTAGTTATTGTGTTATTAAATTGGGCAATGCCACTAAAATGTTCAATGTTTTTGTCAGCGTGTCAGCCACATCGGTCAAAATGTTTCGATTTTTTTTTTTTTAACTGCATATCCTGGCTTAGAGGCAGCATTAGCAGCAGTTATGTTTGTGTACAAAGAGACAAACATATTTCTGTCAAATCATTTAAACACAGTCACAATAAAATAAGCGATTTAGAATAACAAAAGAAAATGTTTTTTTTCTACATCTAAACATCTAAAGTAACAAATTTCACATCAAATTTTTTGCAAAGATGAGCAGTTGATTTGAGTAATGTCACTGTGTATTCTATGTTTATGTCATTATATATTGACGTCATCACGCAATGACATCACAACATCATTTAGCAACTTTCAGCAACAAATCGACCAAGCAACTTCTCCTGAAAATCAGCCAGCAACAGTGAGCTTTATTTGCATTTTCATATAAGCCATCAAGAAAGATTTAGTATTTCCCATTTTGGGGAAAAGCTCGAAATCATTTTAGCTACCGGCACATCTTACCCCAAAGTATGTGAAATGCTTTATGTAATAACAAATGAATGACATATACCTTTAGCCAAAAGTTTGGGTGCAGTAAGATATTTTTTTATATATATATTTTTATATTTAGCAAGGTCATGTTAAAATGATGAAAAGTTGCAAATGACACATTTCTATCTTGTTGAGCGAGCTATTTAATGTGGTTATGAGATGTAACAATAAAAACTGCTTATGTTCTTTCTATTCATCAAAAAAAATGTATCACTCAGCACAACGGTTTCCAACATTGATAATAATATGCTGTTTCTTGGCAACAAATCAGCGTATTATAATGATTTTTGAATTCATGTGCCACTGAAGACTGGAGTAATGATGTTTAAAACGAAAAAAAAAAAAAAGCCTCTCATTGCAAGCAGCTGTATATGATTGTCCCTTTATAAATATATCATGCTATAAATATTACACAGTTTACTAGACACAACTCTGATATACTCCACTTTCTCCTAAACATAAAGCCAGCCATCTGCAGAAAACAATCAAAAACAAACATGAGATGACGGGTGTAAAACGATTGAAAACAAAAAACAACTAGACATCTGAAATCAATCAGGCTGATAAGGGAGTGTCCGTGAGTCACGCATTCTCATGAAATTCTCTGTCAGCGTACAACCACATGTGTTTCTCATGCATTATCTGGCTCATCAGTGTCCAACAAACATGTTGACGTCTAGGAGCTTACAGGAAACTCTTTGAGAAAATATGTGGGAATGAACCAATTGTCACTCACTTACTCTCTCTTACTTTCTTTCTCCTTGCTCAGACAAGTCATGGAATGTGGCCTCTCTCTTCTTCTGTGTCTGTTTCCTTCTTTCCTGCTTGTTTACGCTTGGCCGCAGCCTGTGGCTCTTTCCCAGGCCCGGCTGGGATGAGTCGGGATGTTTCCGGGGGGCTAAGTCCAGACTCCGACCTCTCTCGTACGCCCAAACCAGCACGCAAAAAAAAAAACAACGGATGACCCACAACCACATAAACCCATTCACAAAAGCCATTATGACATCATTCTGAACCGCTAACCTATCCAGAAGTGCACATTTATTCAAACAAATCAAGTGATAAGCAGGTCCACACAGGGTCTGCACCCACACAATTCCTTAGAAATGACTCAATTGGCAATTATTTCATATTTAGGTAAAAACCCAGAAGGGTTAAAAAAGAAAGAAAAAAAAACGTGTGAGTGACACAACAAACATATTATCTATATTATTTTGTTTTCTTGTTAGCAGAACACAAACCCAACTAACAGGAAACATTCTGGGGTGCATTTTCCGTACAACTTTGTAGTTCACTGCTACACTACCATAGTACGATGCATCGTTAGAGAAATCAACTAGCTAGTCACGACTGTTTCCCGAAACCTATTGTCGCAAATTATCGTTCAACCACTTTGGTTTCGCACGTGGTGGAGTAATAACTACTTTTAATGAAACTGTTTGAGATCCAATTAAAGGTGCAATATGTAGGATTTTTGGTTCATATACTGTAGCACACTTTTCTTTTCTATTTTAAGATATGTTGATCTAAAAATAATCCTTATTTGTTAATGATCTTTCATCTACAGTTTTTTTTATATGATGGTAAATGGTAAATGGACTGCATTTATATAGCGCTTTCATAGACCCAATGGCCACCAAAGCGCTTTACAATTTGCCTCACATTCACCCATTCACACACACATTCATACACCGACGGCGACGGCAGCCATACAAGGCGCCATCCAGCTCGTCGGGAGCAGCCGGGGTTAGGTGTCTTGCTCATGGACACCTCGACACTTAGTCAGGTGGAACCGGGGATTGAACCACCAACCTTTCGGTTTGTAGACAACCTACATGAACCACTGAGCAACTGCCGCCCCTATGATACCATCAGAACGTATCTGATTTTTGCTAGAATATATTGAATATGTGATCTCACAAAGAGAATGCAAATGGAAAGAAGCATAAGAATTGGTTTCAGATCTGTCCTTATCACCCAAAGTTTGATAGATGATTTAAAACTATACTCTTATATAAGTGAGAGACTTCTTAAAGGTTTCCACTGTTAAGGTCCAAACTGAAGCTGGTGGTCTCTGTACAAAAAACCCATTGAACGACGAGAAGGAGATATTCAGTGAAAAATTATACATTGGATATTAGCAACAAACAGACACATAGCATGGGGAGGAATGTCCTTTTTGTGGTAAACTTGAGACTATTTTTCATGTGTTTATCAATGTCTTGTTGTCTTGACAACATATAGTTGGTATAATGTTGGAGCTTGAAGCTAATGGGTTATTTATCTTTTATGGTCCAACATATTATTTTGATAGAAAGCAGAAAGAGAATATTCTAAAGTTATTGTATGGTCTTATTAAATTAGCAAGGAAAAATAAAGTGGAAGCAAGGATATGAGAAATAGACACTGCTTTATGGTTAATTGTTTTGTAAAAAAAAAAAAAAAAAAGGCTTACTTTGGAATATGCTTATTGTAATCTTACAAATAATGTGATGTAGTTTTAGCGTGTTTTATTTTATCGAGTTTTTATGTGAACCAGATGAATCAGTAAACATTTTTTGACAAATATTTTGGAAGTAAATGTATTATACTGTTTTTGGTCAATAAATTGAATTTTGTCCCCCCTAAATAATTTTATTTTAATGTATTTTTAAATACATTAAACTGTTAAAAAAAATCTTAATATTGTCTAACCCAGTTAAATATGCAGGCCCTCCACGATATACTATCCCTACATAAATGCATTTTTTTTTCTCCTAACATTTGAATTTGAAAATTAATTGACAATGAATAGATTGAATTTGGAACAATAAAAAATCAGATTTTTGATGGCAAACATTTGTACCTATGCAAATCTGAACACATTGAGACATTTCTTTTAGATCTTTACATCTCTTCTGCTGTCCAGAAAAAAAAAAAAAAAACCTGTGATATTAAAGAGATCTCATTTGTAATTTTATTTCATATGGTGAGAGGGGTCAGTTATATTATGGCCCTCTTTTCTATGCAGATCCTGTGGTTGTGTCACGGTTGTGTTATTTCTCTAACAGTGGACGAGTGAGAAGCAGGTTTTCAAGAAACCCTTCATTATGAAACAGTGCAACACAATACTGACCGATCCTCTGATCTTGCCGTATCTTACCCAGAAAAATAAAGCTCACACAGCGTTAATGGGTACATACGTGTTTTGTGTTGCCGCGTGGCACAATGGCTGGTTATGAAAGATCAAACGTGCCCCAGAACTGACCCACATCTCTACTTTCATAACATGTTTTTAGTCGTGTGCTATGCTGTGCTGTACTGCACTCCCATTCTGAACAAACACACACTTTGGGCCCTATCATACAACCAACAGAATGCAGTGCCAGACGCAACGCAAATGTTTTTTGCTAGTCTCAGCCCGACGCAATTACCATTTTCACGTCCTGTGCCACGTTGATTAAATAGCAAATATATTTGCACCCATCTGTTCGCCCATGGGTGTGCTGGTCTGAGAAAGAGGTGTGTTCAGGCACATTGATGGCACATTGCTGTTTTGAGGCAATTAATAGACTGCGCCATTGACCAACAAAAACCTGGTCTAAAACAATGTGTTTTTTTTATTTTTTATTTACAGGGTGCATTACTAATGTGCGGCAAAGTTAAAAATAAAAAGGATTATGTAAAAGATTATTATTGTGCGTTGGAAATCCAGCTTGTCCCGAAGATGGTCTGAGTGCACGCTTTAACCTCGCGCACGAGCAGATCCGTTTCCTCTCGGGAGAAGCTTTCAGTCTTTCTGCTTGCAAAATCCAACATGTAAATAGCAAACCTGCCATAGAGCGAGGGCAACTGGCTTTTAAAGGGAATGGGAGATGAGACTCTGATTGGTTAAAGGGTTAGTTCAGCATTGTATTCTCTTCTGGTTCTGTTGTCAAGATATAAATGCATAAATCAACATTCATAAATCATGTAGCAGATCTAGGCAGGTGGAGCTGGGGAGGAACTCTGGTAGCACACTGCAGGACTAGCTTAGCAAACGATGAACCAGGTTATTTAAATGTTGAGCAAGCAAACCCATTGGCTGCAGGATCAGCAGATGCCAATTAGCTTGTGGCTTGCAGTTATGATGTGATTGCTTGGAGATTTCATATCTCCAAGGACATTAGTTTGTGCCAGTTTCAACTATGTACATACATTTATGTTTGACAGACAAATCTCAATTATGGTGATAAAGATGAGCTCTTAACATCACAACATAGCAACTAACTACCAATAATGAGAAACAACAATTTTAAACAAAAGTCATAAAACAGCGAAACAATAATCAAGCTGTAAACTCTATGAAGTATCAAGGTCTGAGGACAGGTGGTTTTAACAGCCTTGACACTATAATGCCATAATTTCGATCATACAAACAGAAAAATACAATGACATTTTGAAAATGTGTGTAAAGTGGTGATCTAGTGATTCTAGTGAGGATCTAGCCATCAGATAAAGCTGTGGAATATGTTTCAACTCATTTCTTATGAAGTGGTCGATTTAATTCCCCATATCTTTAGCTTGTTTTTCCTCGTGTTCTTGCTGGTTGCAAGACACAAAGGAATCAGACACACAAACACACACACAGACAGACAGACAGACAGACAGACAGACAAAACAGCAGGCATGTAGACAAACACATTCACATGTGTGGAGCTGCGACCCGCCCCTGGGAGGGGGCTGGGTGGATGAGTGTGAATCAAGCCTTTGGGGAATGAATATTTTATAGAGTCGTTGTGCTGGGGGGAGGGACAAATAAATAATTAGGAGTAGTCCCGCTCATCAGCCTATCCACATATGAGAGATTCTCCCCATAGATGCTGGTAAACACATTCACATAATGAAATGAAAACAAATGACTGCAAATAAAACAACCATCAATATCAATCTTTCAGGATATGTCAACATAAACGTCATCGATCAGACTATTAATTTCGTTTGGTGTTCTTGTGCTCCTTCCTCTTTGACTGAGATAGACTTCCAGCTAAATACACAGCTAATATTGTTCCTCAAACAGGCAGGGCCGTAGGGCCGGAAGCACCCTTCTGCAAATATTTATTCTAGCCTTTCTGCATCTGAATTCTAAACTATGTAACTATCCGAGTGTGTGAGTGCATTTGTTTGGCTTTAATATTGCCTAAAAGCATTGTGTCTTTCTTCTTTCTTTCTTGCAAACACTCTATTTTCTCAAGAGAGAGAAAAAAAAAACATGGTCAGGCTATGTTTAGGAAAGCATATTACCATTCTATCTTTCTATCTCTGAAAGATATAGTATGTAAACTGAAATGTAAAGTATGTATGTACTTTACATTTCAGTTACATGGAAAACCCAAATGACATACTATTAGACAAATGAGCAGTGTGTGGTATGCTGTACTGTAATGAAATCATGTTTGAAATGTCTGTCACATGACCTCAATTTATTTTTTCAACAGCATTTAAAAACCTAAATTATCAAACTTTTAACCTGTTACAATTATACACATAATTCAATTATATCATTAAATAATATGCAGTAGTAAACCAGTAGATAACTGGCAATAAGACAACTGCTTGAATAGGGAAAATCTATCAAGAGTACCTTCCATATGTTTAGATTGAGGTACTGATTTAGTATTATACCAACAGTGGTACTGTACTGACTTTATTAGATTCAATGTTTCGATGACCCAATGAATGATCATTTGTAATGGAATCTCTTTGTCCCAAAGCAAAAATTAAGCCTTGAAAAATACCACAGGCGGTGCCTACTTCAATACACCGGACTAGAGTCCCAAAGCAAAGCCATTTGCTTCTTTAACCTGTTGTGTTGCAACACCACTCACCATTCTGAGTAAATGGCTCACTGAATATCAAAGAGAAGAGCAGGAATTGATGAGCCACACAGACTCCAGTTTTGAGCATGAAAGAAGGAGCAATGATGGATCGGATGAAAGTGGTCCCTCTGACTGTCTGTCCCTCTCTTCTCCTTGTATCCCTCTTTCTGTCCCATCCCATCCCATCCCCCCCCCCTCCCTCCACTCATCCATCTGGGATGTCCTCTGTGTGAGCAGGCAGACAAAAGAGGGAGGCTGCTGGCCCCCATCCCTCACTCTGGCTTTCCTTACAGGGACTGTCTCTCTCTGAGGCCCCTGGCAGAGGGATTGGCCCTTTTAACTAATGGCCTTGGGTGATGTTTTATTTGTGTTTTTAGGAAGAAAAATGGTGAGCTGGATCTACTGTAGGATGTTGATATATGCATCTTTTCTTCCCACAGTCATTTTGGGTGGTGCTCATAATGAGGAATTTTTTTAAAGGGCGGAACAAATAATCAACACTGCAAGAGATTATGAAGATCACGAAGCTAGTAAATATTGCTCACAATCCGGAACCAATGTTGTCAGTGCTGTACTCAAGTCCTGACAGTCCTTTAGGCCACAATAATTAAAAGGAAAACCACTGCCAAATTCTCTTTCCTTATACCATTTTTCAAGTTTCAATTTAATGACTTGAAACTTTTCGTGTGGTGTAACCATCAACTAATAAGCAATATTCAGTACATGTGAGTGCACATCTCATTATTATTATTCTTTCATTATTTAAAAGTAAAACTACTATAAATACACAACCATTCAAAAGTTTTTCATAGAGTCATGCTGCTTTATGTGTTTGTGGAAACCATTTAGTTTAAGTTATGCCACTCCAATGATCACAGCTGGAGAATTATAGAAAATTGATTTTCTTAGAAAAAGAAAATCAATTAATCAATCAAACAAACAGCACCTTCATACAATCTGGCATATTCGATTGTCAGACACATCTGGAACTTCAAGCGGAACGGATTCTATATTCAGATTAAACTAAAAAAAAAAAAAAAAAGCTTTTTGGCAGTAAACCCAATAAATGGGTTTCGTGCATGCAAACATAAAAAATACCCCATGCATTGCCCATGATTAAATATACAGCTTTATCTTTAATGTTGAGGGTCTATTTTTCTGCTGGTGGTCCTGATCTTGTTCATGAATTTATCAAATATCAACAGATAAAAAAAGAAATCACAACCTGGCCTCTGCTCGAAATAATAATAATGGGCCGTGGTTGGATCTTCCATCAGGAAAACGATCCAAAACAAACATAAAAATCAACATAAAATGGAGGATCTGGAGAGATTCTGTATGAAGGAATGGTCTCTGATCTGTTGCGTGTTTTCTCCAAACTCATCAGGCATTATAGGAGGAAACTCAGAGCTGTTATCCCAGCGCAGTCTCAAAAGACGTCCCAATACGTCAGTTATATGACGTCTTGGGACGTCTTTTGACCATACGTCAACATCCACCGTTTTAGGATACCCTTTAACGTCGGTTAGATGACGTTATCGGATCCTAACCCTACCCCAGACCTAAACCTACCCCGTCACCTAACTGACGTTAAAGGTAAAGCGTCAGTTTTTATGATATAAATAATATTTATAATATAAAAACCGTAATGATATTTTCCACCCATTCAATTATTATACTTTTAAAGGTTAGTTTGTGTGATTTTTTTTTTAATAAAAGAGAGAAAAAAAGGCTAAACGGATTTAACTTGTGTCCTTCTGTCCTCATTTGTTCTAGGATAATTGCTAAGAGTGTTTTGTGAGCTGAAGTGTCAGGTAAGGCTGAAGGCAAATACCAAGAAACACTAATCAAATCAACATGGGCCTTATATGACAGTTCACCACAGTTGATCCTAACCTCTGTACTGGGTTTCAACTCCGTTGAACTCAGGGATTTCCTTAGAAAAGAAAAGGGAAAAAAAAAGTTTATTTCATTCCTGCAGCTTAAGAGAAAAAAGAGAGAGAGAGAGAGAGAGAGAGAGAGAGAGAGAGAGAGAGAGAGAGAGAGAGAGAGAGAGAGAGAGAGAGAGAGAGAGAGCAGGATAGTTACTTAACATCTGGCCTAAAAATAAGCTTAATGAAAAGCAGACACACAAGCTCAACACACTCGTATGATGAATGGGTTATTGCCAATCCTGTCCGCAGACTTGGCTCATATTATTTCATTTGCTGAAGTGTTGATCTTCCTCCCTCTCTTTTGTAGCACTGGACAAGAACAAACACATTCCTGACAGCATTCCTGAAGAGGGAAAACAGCATCGGAACACCGTGGCCCTGTTTACCACATCCATCTCAGGTGATTCGATCCAAATGTGGTCAACCAAGATAGTTTACATGTCTCATTTCACATTAATTCATTCAGCAAATGCTTGTACTCAAAGCAAAATATGTCACTGCATGCAAATACCAGGAATACTGAACATATTCAGTGAATCCGAGACATATGGCAGGTAGACGCGGGCATCGAGCTCAAAGTTTTGTGTGAGGTATGTATATTGACTCTTAAAGGATCTCTCTCACACACACACACACATCGTCTAATCCAGAACTTATCTAGGAATGAGGAACAGAACAAGACAAAAATATAGAGGAGAAAAGTGTGCAACAGGGAAAAACCACAGCGCATAATACAAACTTAAGATTTGCATCTTGTGAATCAGTGAATGACACTGTCAAGTGTTTATTCAATAACAGAGTATTCTCTCGTTTTTCAGTCAGATAAAAAATATAATATGTTGATGTTGCTGAAAAGGGTACAAGGAGTTGGAAAAGTTATCAATTCATTAAGAAGCAGACACACTACATTGAGAAATTCTTTTTGGGGAATCGAGTAAGTTTACAACAGTTCAACGCATTCTCATCCTTTGGCGTCACATAGAACGCTATAACGACAAAACGGCGCTTTACTACGCACATGGCACCCATTATCGTTAATATAACACGCGCTGTGATGGTTAGGTTTAGGTGTGGGGTAGGGTAGGGTAGTCTCATATTACGTGAAAGGATTTATGACGCATATTAACGATAAAGGGTGCCATGTGCGTAGCATAGCGCCGTTTTGTCATATAGCATTGACATAAGGATGAGAATGGGCTGGACAGTTGTGTGGTGGTGCAGCAGTCTCCATAATCACTCCATCTTGCTCCTTGAAGACAGTTTGATCAAATATGACAAACATGGCAAATTCGTTTACTCTTTCTCATGTCATTCCAAATCCAAAGGATTCCTCTTCCATGTAACACAAAAGGAGAAGTTCTGCAGATTTTCCAAGTAGACAGTGACCAGCAGCTGTCAATTTTGAAATCTGGGAATAGTGATCCTAAGCTTCTGATACAAGCAAGAAAAAATGACATTTGATTCACTTTGTGCTCCATTCCAGAATTTTGGATTCTGGAACAAATTTTGGATCTAGAGCTGAATCTTGACATTTGTGTTCTGGTTCTTATTGTTTATATATATATATATATATATATGAAGAGTTCAGATGCAAAAGCCTCTAAATGCCATTTGAAATTTTCTTCTAAAATGACCATTTTTATCAAGTTTGTATATTTAAGTTCAGTAAAATCAATCACTTAAATGACAATTAATAGTTAATCTTCATTGCCATTTAAGTGAAATCACTGAACTTAAATATACAAGCTTGATAAAAATGATAATTTTAGAAGAAAATTTCAAATGGCACTTAGAGGCTTTTGCATCTGAACTCTCCATATATATATATATATATATATATATATATATATATATATATATATATATATATATATATATATATATATATATATTGTCATATGCAGGGTTTTGGGAATGCTGGAGCCCATTCAAGCATCTTGAGCCATCTTGACAGCGTCCATCACAATATAAATCACTATCATCTTATGAAAAAGGAATTTTCATAAGATTTACAGTATTTGGGTCAAAGAAGTGCTGAAAACACTCAACAACAGTAACAGGCAGTAACATAGTTTTGGCCCAAATCCGGGCCACATCTGGTACATGGGGTTTCAACGCGTAACAGATGTGGGACGACACTATGTTGCTGTCTGGATAACCTTGCTGCCTGGTTACCTGGATAATACACCTGAGATAAAACAATCTCAGGAAGCAGACACAGATGGAGGGAAAGATAACTCAGTTATCCAACGTCATTTAATTAAGCTAGTGTGTTTTTTTGTTGGGGTTTGGTGTTATTGAGGTCTTTACTAGCATCCTGGATTTAACCGACTCATAAAAGATGTGTTATGTGTTAAGTGTTATTACACTAACACTTAACTTACACAATAAACACAGGTATAATAAGGTTACAAAGCTTGTAAGCATATTCCTTGAGTACTGGCACAGCAAAATCATGACAGGGAGAATTAATTACGAGGGAAAAACAATGAAAGCATAAATCTATTTTATTATTATTATTATTATTATTATTATTATTATTCAGTTACCAAGTCAAACTGTGCCAGATCTCCATCTTCTGTAAGAGCCTCATAAAGCTATGCAAATTCTATGCATAAATATAGTGAGATTTTCTGAATCTCTTGTTTAAAAATATAAAATATATCCTCAACTACTGTAGGTTCCCCCCCAGTGAATCTCGGCCATTTCCACCACTGGTTAACATGAGAAAGAGATCCCAATAGGAGTAGATAAGGAAAAAATGAGGTCTGCTATAATCTCTGTTAATTTTCCAGGACATCTGAACAAAATTTGTAGGTCCAAAAGGAATGATATCATCTAATGTATTGTGACAGTGTGTACAAGTAGGCTATAAATGTTAGCAAAGCCCATATATAATAACGTTTTACATTTACATTACATTTACGTTTTGAAGCTTTTATAAGCATACTCCTTAGGTCCTGGCCTAGATGCACTGAGAAAAAAAAACAAAACCATTGCAAAATCATGATTGAGAGAGTGAATTGAGGCCTGAGCAGATAATCAGTTTACTCTTAAATAAATATTTCTCTCTCTTCCATTTCATTCTCTGCTCTGCCATCAATAAAGGATACTACTGACTTCCTATTAGCCGGTCTGGAGTGTTCACTGCTTTCTGCCAAGCGTCAGCAGGCATAAACACAAACACACACACACACAATACAAATACACACAAAACTTGTTCTCTTTTCCTGTCAATTGTTTTCACTTTTTCATTCACTGAACTAATAACTTCCTTCCTGTACCCAGGGTTTGACACGAGATATGAGAAGTTTGAGACAGAGAATAAACAGGAGACAGCAGAGAGCGAGAGAGAGAGAGAGAGAGAGAGAGAGAGAGAGAGAGAGAGAGAGAGAGAGAGAGAGAGAGCCTGGCTCAAAGAGAGGAAGTGGCACTAAGTGAATGATAAACAGAGAGAGCGAGGCCATGTGTGCAGTTTGCTCAAGCGCAACTAATAAAAGTCTTCCTCCCGGTGATCACTATCAGTGCACACACAGCCAACTCAACATCAACACTAGCATGTGTTCCTATATGCTCGCAAACATGCATTAAAGGGAAGGTTCAGCCAAAAATTTGAATTATGTAATCATTTACTCATCCACATTTCATTCCAAACTCATTTGACTTTCATTCTTCTAGAAAAGAAGATATTTTAAGAAAGGTTTTTTTTCTTTTTTTGTACAATAAATGGGCAAAACTGTTTTCAAAATATCTTCTTTTGTGTTTCACAAAGAAAGGTTTGGACTGACATAAGGGTGAATGAATGATGATAGAACGTTCATTTTTGGCAGAACTTTTCCTTTAAGGGACAAATTCAACAAACAGCTTTGTCGCTTTTGTGTGTAGTGTTTAGTTCAAAAACCTGCATCTTATCGTGTAAACACGCACACAATTTCATCTAAGCTGGTTCTAAATTCATCGAAATAGCACGGATGATTGAACATTTTAATTATGTCATTGTTTTCAGCACAGGCATGCCTTCTTTGTATAAGTGTAGCTTTTGTATGTAAATTAGGCTCATTATACATTTTTTTTTCACAAAACAGCACAATTTGCCTGCCATTGCACTATTAGCGCCCGTGGAATTAAATAGAAGAGAGAATTTTATTAAAAAAAGACATGTTTGTGTAGATTTCTTTCGATTATGATAGCAATAATCCATCACATGATTGAACTGTATTAACCAGCCGGACATTGAGACGCGTGGTGTAAACAGGGAAACTGCATTTTAGAGCTGATTCGGGCTCTTTACCTCACAAATACATTATATCTGTGCTTGTAACGTAAAAAAAAAATAAAAAAAATTCAAGCCACCTTTATTTATGTAGTGCTTTAAACAATACAGATTGTTTCAAAGCAGCTTTAAAGTGATAACAGGAAAATGAATCATGAATGCAAACAGCAGCTGTAAAAGAAAATAGTGTGATTGTACGGCTGAAGTCATTTCAGTGTTATTTCAGTTCCATTGTAAGGATCATCAATTATTAAATGAGTTCATTTCCTCTAGAAAGGAGTTCTGCTGAAAACAGTGATGTCATCGTCCAGTTCTTATCCAATAAAGTGCAGTCAAATCAATAATATTGTTGAATATAAAGTGTCCTCAACTAAGCAAGCCAGAGGCAACAGTGAAAAGGAACCCAAACTCCATCAGGTGATGGAATGGAAAAAATAAAATAAATAAATAACAAACAGAAAAGAACCAGTCCCAGTCAAGAAGCCAGTTCTCCACTGGCCAACGATCAAACATTGCGTCATTTTGATTCAGGCTGCAAATCCCTTTGCTTGAAGATCAGATTTATTTTACCATTATGGAGCTGAAGCTGGCCATAGGCTCTGCACAGAGAACTTCTTTGCTTCTTCTTTGGTTTATGCTGAGGACCTACTCTTTCCTGTCACCTAGGCCTTAGGTTATCATCTAGTGGGCATGGTCTCTGGTGACATTCAGGGCTGTGTTGTGGTCGTGTCTAGATGCAGGTCCGCCATCTGATCTGGATACAGACCGGATACGGCTGACTACGGTAACCTTGGAATAAACAGAGAGACTAAGGGTACGTTTACATATCAACGATATGCTATAAACGGAAAAGTTTTACAGATGATCCTTGACATCTTTGTTTGCAACCACTGCGCAGCCTGTTCACGCAGACATCATATGTCATCAGCACGTTTCAAGTCAATGTGCAGAACCCATTCAGTGAGACAGCTTCTGAACTACTTGATTAATCACATAGTAATAGTCAACTAGAGTAATTTCATAATGACATACTTATGTATTCAGGCAAAAGTTGTACTGTAAAGTTTTGTCATCGGCAAATGACACATGATGTAATCCAATAAAATTGTCTCTGGTCACAGACGTGGCCTAGGACGGTGATTTAAAAAGGACATGCACCATTAAAACACAGTGTTAAGAGTGAGCGAGCAGCCTGTGACAAGACAAGACGAGACATCTAGCCTTTAATATGGATATCTATAATGATAAGGGTGTCATTTTCCAAAACTTGCACTTCAAAACCTGTTTTCAAAAGTTTGCATTTTCAGGCCACCAAAACGCAGTTGTCGTGTAAATGAACGGCCAAAACGCATAAAAAGTCTTCCGTTTTTAGTTGAAAATGTTGTTGTGTACACAGCAAGTAATATCAGATTCTTACCATGTAACAATATTAGGGGTTGGAAGTGTTCCCAGATTACCTAATTTATGCAGGCTAAAATGAGATGAAAGCCATTCGCTTCCACCTCTCTTAGAGATCCTCACGTAATACTGTATGTAGAGAGGGGCTCTAATGAGCACATGATTGTGGGAGATTTCCCCCTCAACTCTCATTGGATATCCGGAGAAAACTGATGGAAAAATGAAAGGCCTGCCCTGAAAGCTGTTTCCTTACATCCACAGCCTTCTGGCCCGACTCCAGAAGAGTAGCATTCACAGTCTCAAACACGTTTACACGTTCACAAACACAGTTTATCAATACAGTACAATACATAATTGTATATGCTACACGCATCAATAAACACCAATGGACCACATAATTAGATTTACCACAATTTAAAGGGATATTCTGGGTTAAATTTAATTTCAATTCAGCAACTGTGTATTTATCACAGCAATTCATTTCTTGAATGTGTGTTTCTCTACCTCCTAATATTATTTGAGTTATGCGAATCTGTATTTAATGCTTTCACCCAAAACTAATTTTAATAGCATAGTTGACCCACAATTTAAAATGATGTCATCATTCTCATGTCGTTTATTTAATTTGTTTAAATTATTATGTTTTCAAAAATATTTTATTCCTATATTATTCCTATAATGTCCCCTCACAATGAAAATTGGATTTTTTTTTTGTCACCCGGATAGGGGGGTGACAGCTTTTTGGTAGGTGACAAAAAGTGACAAAAAGTTAACCAGCAGACATTTTGTCTAATTCCTAAGCAATAAAATTTCAAATGTTGTTGAACTTAATGGCCAATATGGTCTGTGGTAAAAAAAAACAACAACCCGGATATAAAAGCAGAAAGTATAACTCACCGACGTAAATAGATTTTATTCTCTCATAAACCAAATGCCATTAAGTGTGAAGCACGCAAACACATAATATGTTGTCCTTTAGCTTCACAGACATACAACCCTTTCAAACTCCTTAACAAATCAGTAAAGCCAATTTTGCCAGAAATATTGCTGTAATAATATTAGCGAGCGCCTTTTACGAGAGACTTAATGTAACTGATCTATATCATTTACAATAAGCACCACTGTCTTCACTGAATGCATGTTTTTGTGAGCGTCATAAACAGGGCTTATAAAAGTGCTTATTGCAGGTTCATGACAAGGAGTGTATAAAATGTAATCTGATTAGACAAGACCTACATTAATAGCAAGGGCCATGCACAAAGAACACACACTTGCACTGCACACATGGGTATGCAGAACCAACATCAAGGTTATGCTTCCTATGATTCATTTAACTCTGGCTGATTTGATTTTGTGAATACTGCGCGTTCTTCGATTTAATCGAGATGAACCCTCGGCTGAATGGCTAGACAGACAGCCCAATAAACGTATGCAGAGACACTGAGACTGACATTCGGTCATGGACATCCTCATGGTCTTCATCATGATGCTCCAAAAAGCTCTAAGTAATCAGTGTATGCAGGAGGATTCAGATTAGGATATCAATTTAATCTGTGTTATATCTGTATTATATGCACTGTTGTTTGAGTTATTTAAAAAAAAAAAAGAAAAATTAAAAGTGCAACTCCCGTCCTTTATAGCAGTGCATATTCCTCAAAATGGCTGTTGTATCACCAGACAGTGTCTCAGTTTTGTTTACGATATCAGTGAACAGGTTGCGGACAATGGGTAATCTATCTAAAGCAAAAGGCCTAAACAACTAAATATACCATTTCTGTTAAGAGTGACAAGAAGGAAGCCTTTATGAAGTCATCAGTATCAAAACAAAGCGGAAGTCAGCGTCCTATCCTGGCTTAACTTCAGAGAAAGAGGAATTCACAGCACAGATGATCAGACATAACATGTGATCAAAATCAAAAGAGATATGTTTTGCATCTGAATGGATGGATGGATGGATGGATGGATGGGTGGGTGGATGGATGGGTGGATGGATAAATGGATGGATGGATGGGTGGATGGAGTCACTTTTGCCACTTTTTACCAAAATCTACCTGAACACCATTGACCTGCAAGACACAGATCTGTTCTAACTTCTGAGCTTGATATTACAGTACAATTATCCTTAGGATAGATTTGTTGCAGATATTCTTAGTTCTGGGCAGCACAAACCATAATATAATCTAAAGATAGACACTGTTCAATAGTACCAATGAGAAGGACATCTGATTATAAAACAACAACCTGACAATTAACAAATCAAATGTGTTATGCCAAAGCGAGGGCCACAATTTCTTTTCTATTATGCTTGAGTGGGTAGAAATCGTCACAAAAACAATGTTTTCAGAAACGTCCACCTGCAGAGCAAACGTCCTCATCTCACATTTTCTTCCCTTCTTCTGCTGTGCTATTGAGGCTTTATTTCACTGTTTCCCAAAAACCCTCTGTTTGAATTTCCCAACATACAGCTGGCCCATGACGATAAAGAGCTCCTTTCTAAATGGAAAATACACACGTGTGACTCTCACAGCTGATTTAAAAAAAAAAAAAAAACCCTCTACAGGCTGCATGTGAGCCCTCAGTTTTTCCATGGAAAGAAAAGTGTGGCAGGCTCAAGGAGAGATAAGGGTGGGAAGGAAGGAATCAAAAGACATTCACTCACTTGGGTAGAAAAAAAAAAATCCTCAAATCAATAGTGGAAAGATGATAGGAAATAACATGGAAAAAATGCATTTTCCATGGCCCAAATTAGGGTTTAAATCATGTGTGTCTCGAACCTCTAGGTTAGAGACACAGCTCTTATTGGCCACAGCTCTGATCTTACAGCATGCTTTTATTCCCATTTCTTCTGCAAGCACCCCAGTTATCTTGCACAGGCTCTTACTAATATTTTCAGGCTTACTGTAACATCATCGCACCCCATTTGGGCTTGATAAAAGCTTTGGGCTTTATCTGGGCACATTGATTTCCAATGTTTACAGCTGGCTTTCTTCGGTGTGAGCAGCAAGCTCTCTGAAGAAGCTGTGCTGAGACAATTGTGGTCTAAAAAAAACCCTTCTCTTTCTGAGTCAAGGTAGCTGTTTACATACGACAAGTGAAAGCTGTTTCAGAACGAAAAGAAGGTGATATTTAATTATACACCCCAAAATGACAATTCTGCCACCATTTACTCTTATGTTAACCATTTACCCAAACAATATGCTTCTTCTTTGTTTTTTTTTAGTTTTTTTATGGAAAACAAAAGGAGAAATTTTGAATAATAGTCCACAGTCCATAGTGATAAAAAAGGACCATGAAAGCAATTCATATACCATTTGTATTAAGATTAAGAGTCTTGTGAAGCCAAAAGATTTATTTGAAATTTCGGTTGTGCATATTCGATGTGCCCCAATCGCATGTCAGTTGAGTGTTTATACGATCAGTGTTCTGTGAATTGATGAAGGATTTTTTGTTTTGTTTTTTTAAATTATGATTTATATGTAAATACAAATAATTAACCACAACTCTCCAAAAGTGCTTCCATTGATGTAACCAAAATAGTATTGGCGCAACTTCTTATAACATCTGTAGTGCACTTCAGAGCTTTGGTGAAGGTGACCAATAGATCAATATTGGGATTTGGGACTATTGATCAAACAAAGCTCAGAAAGCTTTGGTATATAGAGCATGGATCATATAAACTACGTACATCTATTGTGTATTTTGATGTTTTATTGTCCTTTTTGGTCTTTTACTGGGGAAAAAAAATTAAAATGTAAATTTTTAATTTTTAAATGTAAAGTTTTACATTTTTATTTCTTCATCCATTCTCTGTCACTGTATGTTCTTAAAAATGTATTATAAAGAAAGGATAAAACATGTGATCAGCATACAACAGAGAGAGGTCTTGAAATAGATGTCGATGAGGTTCACTTGTGCTAAGATCAAACGGCAGTGAAATGAATACTTGAGGCCAGACTCTGAGCCTGGGTAGCAATTTATTTTTAGCCAAACTGCTAACACATTTCTCCCTGTCTGCCTTGTCCTGCCAAAAAAGCAGGTGCAGTTACAGGTGCAACCTCTGCCTCTCTCACTCATTATCTCTATGCACTGTCAATCTAGCCTGCGCTCTCTCTCTCTATCTCTCTTTTTCTCTCACTGCTTTTTCTCTCGTTTTGTTCTTGAGCTTGTAATCCATACCTGGATGAGTGCCAGCCATGTCTGCAGGCACCTGCATCAGCCAACTGCGTAAAACAACACACTCCACACTCTCCTCCACAGTCAGCAACCTTTCTGAGCAAAGCTGAACATCACATAAACACCAGCCCTGCTGCAATCAGTGAGGGCAGTACTGATTTTTTTTCTACTAGTTTACTACATTTGGATAATATTTGAAAAATAAGTTAATGTAGCTATATCGAGCTTCTTTTCTCTGTTCAACCATCTCTGTTCAACCATACAATGCATAATCTAATATTTGAAGGATTAAAAATACTCATAATCTCAGGCATAACCCATCAGCAGAGCAATGGTGAAACTCTCCTGTTCTGTCTGTCGTCAATAAACTGCTTTACTTACTTGCATTTGGATGTACGACTCATCATTGTGAGACCATTAGTGATGTTTTCTGACATCGGTATGTACTATGTGGGTCTTCTGCTATGACATTTGAAAATGTTGCAATAATTGAGTGAGAGGTTATTCTGACCCAGTCGGTCACCCTGACTGCTGGGGCATACCAAAAATGACATTTGTCAAATATTGAAAAGAGAATAAGACAGAATAGGGCAACAGAAAGATAGAGAGATTGTATATTTTAAGGTGAGCTACAGTAGCACTCTATAACCAGTAAACACCTGCAGAAGTGCTGAGGACTCAACAGAGCTGCACGTGTTGTCATGGCTATAGGAGTGTGTGATCAGGGAACGTGCTGTGTTGGAGAGGTATCATTATTTAGCTGACCTGTAAACCACAGATGGTTTGGCAAGTTGCCAGCTCAACATGCAGTTTTGTTTTCGAGGAAAATAATCTAAGATAACTATTAGACTCTACACTGCACTGGAGTGGCCCAAAACCCTGTGCAAAGAAGCCTGGACAACTCCGCATCATTTGGACTGGATATTCTGGTAAAAATTAGTAATGTTAAAGGGATAGTTCACCCAAGGGATCGAAAC